>NC_136487.1:126277682-126530182 GCF_053919585.1 Euprymna scolopes | reverse complement strand
TCAATGTTGTTTGCTTTTATATATAGCCTCATAAAATTAACATTAACTTTGACCATGCAACTAGAAATGGTGAATCAGAACTACAAACTAGAATTTTTGCAGAAGTTGGACAATTGGTGAACAATTCTAAATTAATTTCTCTGCTACTCTCACCACTACTATCACTTTGCTACCATTACACTTACTACTACTGTCTTAGGTATTAACAAATATGTGTGCCAATAATAATGTTAATCCTAAGTCTATATTCAAAACTCATTAAAGGCAATGCAGCTGTAAACAATGCAACAGGTAAATTATAAGAGCAAAATTGAAGTCAAAATCCAACTTCCTGCTTGCAATAGGAGACAATTCACTTTTTGCTTACCAAGTTTAAAAAGCAACAATTTTTATTAATAGAGAAAATTTTCTGATTGGCCACACAAGTCAGAATGAAAAACAATTAGCATAATTTTTCTAATACTGAAAATGGTTAAAGGTTTTGGTTAACAATTTTTACATTACTTCAACAGACGATACACAAAAAAATCTTTTTTAAAAGTGAATAATTTTCATTGAACACTACTACTACTACTACTACTACTACTACTACCATTACTATTACCACCACCACCACTTCCTATAAAACCATATCTTAAAGTAGAAACTAGTTCAGGAAGAAGTTAATTCTATGTTGAATACAGCTAAATACTTCCTTCTTAGCTACAACACTGAACAATAACAAATGTAAACAAAAGACGCTAACTTGGTCTGCACAGGAAACTTATCTTAAGCCAGCCATCATAACAAAAAAAATTTACATTTTCATTGAAAGAGGAAAATGCATTTTAATAATTAATGCTGATAAAATGCTACAAAACATTTTGTTTTCTTTTCTGAAGTTGGAAAAGTCAACCCGTGACATTCGATTCTACACAATGAATCATGAAAATAAATTAGAAAAGAAATCATTGAAATGCAAAATTTTGAAGTTTTGGATTTTTTAGATGTGCATTAATTGCATTATTTGGACTACTATTCTCATTGTGGATGTTATTCTCACAATGATTTGGCAATGTAACCTTCGACCTTCTTCAGGTGTGTCTTGTCAACTTCAGGAATCTGTATGGAATTTTATTTAATTCATGGGGATAACTAACTTGTCATGACTGGGTAAAAGTCGTAAGTAATTTGTGAGTGTATTCCTAGTATTCATTGTATCAAGGATTGAACAGTCAACCTTAAGGAGACTGTCACTAATTTTTACTTAGTAGTTTTGTCTGTTGTGCTACATGTCCTTACGGAGCCTCAAAATCTTTCCTTACTTTTTAGATGTGTAGTTTTATTCTTATTTCTTATACCTTTCCAAATTAGATCTTGTGGATTAAATAATGGGTTCCATTCAAAATTCCATACAGGAGTTTGATGAGATGCATCCAAAGAAGGTCAGAGATTAAATCAGCTGAAACATTAGGAGAATAACATCCAAGATGTAAACAGTAGTTCAAATAATGCGAATGATGCAAAATATTAAGTACTGTAAAAGTGTTATGTCAATACTAAAAAAAAAAAAAAAATTCTTTCAAAGAAAACTTCTCAAAATAAAGCATAATCATAACTAGTAAAAAGTTGAAAAGCCACAGTTAGAGCACATTTATTGATTTATTGGAATCAGAACTTTAAAAATTCTAAGAATCATAGTCAACCATTTGGGCTACTGATGCCACTTGCACTTTTTCATCATGTATAGCTTTTTTTAAATTGAATTTTAAAAATGTTTTTCTTTAAAAGCAAATAAGCAAATACTGTTGAATTCAAGGAACCAAAGTCAAAAATATTCTCATACATTTTAAAATCAAAATAAATAATGTATAGTACTAGAAGAATACCATCCAAGAATTAGTAAAACTAATTCCCTGAACAGAACAGAACTTATACACACTAGTATGTTTAAGATTTAGGGCAGCCATCACATACATACAAATACCATTCTTTCTAGTCTTCGACTACCTCTATCTCGATCTTTAACTCATCATCTTTTCCCATTTATTCCTATATCTCAATACAGACTCAAATCTGGACCCCTATTGGGTTTTATTTACATACAACCAAATCCTATTTTTACAACATTTGACAGAACTTCCTGATATTAACTCCCTGTGATAAGGAAGACCTGATATTTTCATTGCAAACTTTGCTTTCATATAAGCTGTATCACCTGAAGAGGTCTCTAGTTACTGGTAACTAGTTGACTGAAACATGCTCATGACTGTAGCAACATATTACTGCTTATGTAAAAACAAATAAAGAGTATACCCTGCTCTACTTTTCACTCTTGTATTAACCTTGTTAAATTTATTTGGTTACTTAATTTCTGGAAAACAACCTCAGATTACAAACGCGTGTGTGTGTGTATGTATATAAACAACTCTGAACCCTTGTAAAAAATAAAAATGCTGACTGTAAACTTGGTTCCACACCTTGAGTGAAAACAACCAATGTGAGAACACTAGATCAACTGTTAATAATGTTTAAAAAAAAAAAAATAAATAAATAAAAAAAATAAATAAATACATAAAAAAAAAAAAAAAAGACTTAACTAAATATTTTCAACAAAGCTGGTTATTTATAATTCTTAATTAGACCAGGAAGATAAGATTGGAGAGAATAAAGTAGAAACTTTTTTTTTTTTTATTATTTAACAATGCACAGCATCTGATAAGACTGTAGCCACAGCAACTGTTCAATTAAGGAATAATCCTGGCATTGTTTCATTTTTGAAGAGTATTGTAAGAGATTTGTGAAAGGAGAAAGTTTAACATGATTTTTTATGGTATCATAAACATAAAACATGTCAGGCTTAATACTGACAATGACTAGATATTTAATTCTAGAAAGTGTAGTATTTTTCAGAACTGTGTTAGACTCAGGATCGTTGAAAAGGCCCAACCAACTTTTGTACAGGTCTACAGGTCAACCTGTATAAAATTGTTTATATATTTGTATGTGCAAGATTCATTTCTAAACTGATTAACTGATAATTATGAATTTGTGAATGCAATTGCTAAGCATAAGAGGTTCAAACGTGGGTTATATTTAGCTTAGTTTAGTGTTATGCTAAGGAGAGTAAAAAGGAAGTGGAAAGTATTAGACATCACTTAATAAATATTTTCCAAATGTAATTTTCTTTGAAGTATTTTCAAGTGATTTAGGAGATATTATATGGGCACAACATCTTTTTTTGAAAATTTAAAATTTATCAAATTTGTACCGAATTTGATTTATAGTCATTAGATACCAATTAAGCAAGATTTTTCACGTTCTTCTTAATATCCCTTAAGTTTATAATTAGATACAGCAACCATTGTTTTTATTCTTTTTTGCTCATGACCAAACTCTTCGTATACCAGTTATTATAGGTGCCACAGGGCTTATGAAGAAGAACCTGAAGTCCTACCTAACTAATATACCTGGTGAACCAAGTGCAAAAGAGATCCAGACAATTGCATTTAAAGGAAAAACTAGGATACTAAAAAAAGCTCACGGCTGGTTTCAATAAAATGCAGGGCGATGTTGGCAGCTAGTTTGGCTGCCCCATACCCAATGTTACAATCTTCAAAGGAAGAAAATTAAAAAAAAACAAAAAAAAAAAAACACAAAATCAGAGGTTTGTACCACTTTTTAACTATTATCATTTGCTTATAAGCAGCAACCAAGCATTTAATTATAAAGTTTAAAGACAAAAGTCAAAGATTATGTTTTTGAAGTTTTGAGATGAGAATTGATTATCCATATTATTTGAATTTTTTGTGGCATAGTGGATGAATTATTTGGAAAATTTCAGTTGTAAGTTACACTTTTTCCTCAGTGAAAGCAATACTCAAAATACAATTGTGAATTACTTAGAACTTCTACCCAGTCATGACTTATGGAACTCTGGATTAAAGAAAGGGTTTTGCGCAAAATTTTACGCAAATTCCCAAGATCAACAGAAAGTTTTCTGAGCTTGACAGAAAGATTCTTGCGTTCAACAAGATATACCTGAAAAAGATCAGGGGTTACATCGACCAGAACATTGTGAAAATAACACAAGATGAGAGCAGTAGTTTGAAGAATCCAAATCATATGAATAATCAAGTATTATGGTGCATTTGTACTCCTAAAACAATGGGAAACATTAATTATCAAAGAATGTAAACCTGCTTACAATAATGGACTCAAATGTATTATATTATGGTCAATTGAAAAATTGCTACTACTAATAATAATAATTAGTGTTGGGACGATTCCTAATTTTTATACGATTCCGATTCCAATTCCAGGAAAATATTGATTAACGATTCCGATACCAAGTACGATTCCGCTTCCGATTCCTAGGGAATTATTGTTTTGAAATATACCAGGTAGTTTTATAATTATGGTCGGTAGTTCCCAAATATGTTCCCTAACTTTGGAAAAGATATCTTATGTCTACACCAGTACACCGTCGTGTTTTGGTTTAAATAAAATTATTATATAATAAACTAAACGGAAAACTTAGCAAAATTTATTTTAGAGAAAATTTATTTTACTTAATTGGAATACAGAAAAAAAAACTCAAAGAAAATAGAATTAATCCTTCAGAGAAAAAACAAATAAAATAGAATTTATATAACAGTACAAAAACAAGATAATTAGAGAATAAATACACACGATTCATTATTTTGGTCCTCATAATAAAAAGATTTAATGAATTAAATAAAAAAAATATAGCGGAAGAGAAAGAAAATATATACTAACTAAATATAAAAAAGATAAATATTTAATTTAATAATTTATAAATGAACGTGCGTAATGAAAAAAAAACAATATACCATGTGACATGGCGCCGTAGATACAAAATAACCTTTCCAAAGTTAACGACCATATATGAGAAATACCATTAATCGAAAGTTTTTGTGTTTTATACCAAAAAGGTAGGTATAGCGAAAAGTTACAATTAAAGGAATTTCAAAAATGATTTTTTGTTTGGCTATTGATAGTTGTATTTGTGACGGCAGTTCTTCAGACCTCCATAATTCACAAGGAGTAGTTAACACCTATTATTTTTTCTTACTTTTTCATTGATTTTATACGTTGTTTCTAACGTGAAGAATAAGTTTAGCCAAACTAATTTGGAAATAGGGTATATCAAAGGAACACATATAAAAATGATACTACTATAAAAAAAAAAATGAAATACTAGATAAAATTGAGCAAACATAATTACCAAAATTACAGAAAACGATAAAAAAAAATGGTGAAATTTGTTGAGTGAAATGAATTATTGAAAGAAAATTAATTGAACTAATAGAAATGTTAAATAAAAAAATGTCACATTTCAATATTTTTTTAATAATTAAATTCTCAGGGTTGTCGAAATTAAAAATTAAGTGATTTTTTTTATTAGACTTCTTTCGAAGCTTGTTACCTTGAAAAATACATTTAAAACCCTGTTTTTTTAAATAAATTGAAAAATAAACGCAATTAAAAAAATTTAATTGATAATTGAAACTTTAAAAACATATTAAACATTGAAAAATTACTTATCTCACAAATTAACGTCCAATAAAGTAGATCCAGTCTTCATACAAGAATTCGGTTATAATAAATATATCTTTCCCAAACTTAAAAATTAAATCTTTTTTTTTTTTTTTTGAGAGAGAGAGAGTGCTTTAAATAGCCGGGAAGTGTCGCCTAAAATTTTAAAGAAGTAAATTTTAGGAGTTTAGTGCCTTTCAAAGACGGTTATCATAATTTATTATCATCATTTAATTTCCTTTTTATCCTCCCCCCCACACCTTTCCACGTGGTTCAGTAGTTAACCAGTGCTCCTGATGCTGTCAGTCAGCTATCTTTACCCAAGTTTTAATTTCTAGTTAAAAGAATTTTTCATGAATAGAATCAGCATTTTTAAAAATTATTTTTTTAGTTGTATATATTGTATTTACTCTTTGAAGTTATGGAGGGTTAAAAAAATTGGTGACACCTAGATGGTGACGTAGGCAAAAAAAAAAAAGGCACTGCGATTTCGACCCTCACTAATAAAACTGCTCTGAGTGACTAGTTGGTAATTTTTTGTTCCTTTTCTTTTTTATTTTGCTCTTCCAATTTATTTGGATGCATCATAGTTAAATGTTTTAACATGTTGGTTGTGGTCATGTTAGATGGTTTTATTCCTCGCGATATTTTAATTTGACAGACTTTGCAAATGGCTTTCAACTCATCATCTTCATCAACTTCAAAAAGTTTCCATGGAAGACTTTTTTTGGACTTTGGCGTTGTGCGTTCTATCCCAACCATTATCAATGGACCAGAGGTCATCTCGTCAGTGTCAGACAGCCAAACTATTTGCAAAGAACTTTGCAGCTAATTCTACCCTATGCGACGAAGGCCATCAACTCCTCATATTTCCTCCTACAACACAGAACAAGCTAGGTAACATACAAATATCCGTGCATGAGGTCGCCAAGCTAATCAAGAACCTAGATTCTAGTAAGGCAACTGGCCCTGATGGCATCCCAATTATAATGTTAAAAAAGCTTCAACCAGAACTTGCTCCCATACTTACGAAACTATTTAAGCGCTGCCTTAAGGAGAAGTGCTTTCCTACCCCCTGGAAGACCTCATCAGTTTGCCCTGTGTTTAAGAATTCAGGTGATAAGTCCTCTCCCTCTCAGTACAGACCAATAGGTCTCCTGTGTGTTATGAGTAAGTTGTTGGAATCCATATTAAATAGAGAAATAGTCAACCACCTCAGCAGGAATAACCTTCTTAGTGACACACAATATGGTTTCCGCTCTGCAAGATCTACCGCAGATGTGCTGACGGTTATATCCCACAGGATTAGTGAATCTCTTGAAAAAGGCTTCCTTTCTAGGGCAATTGCTCTTGACATATCAAAGGCCTTCGACAAGGTATGGCATAAGGGTCTACTTCACAAGATTTCCAGCTACGGTATAACTGGAAATGTGTTCTCTGTCATTAAATCATTTCTCTCCGATAGGCTCATAAGAGTAGTGGTAGATGGACAAAAATCGGAGGCCTGCAATATAAATGCTGGAGTCCCTCAGGGGTCAATCCTGGGCCCAACTCTCTTCCTGATCTACATCAATGACCTTCCTAAACACATACTTAAATCATTCGTTGACATCTATGCTGATGACACGACCATCTACGGCAACACATCAAAGGCTGTAAATGACAAAGTTCTCTCGGATTCTCTCTCCTCTGATCTCGAGCGCGTGGTTCAGTGGGGGAAGATGTGGTTGGTTACCTTTAATGCATCCAAAACCAAACTCCTATCCTTACATCATGAACGCTCTGATCCCCAGCTGGCATCAATTGTGATGGATGGTTCTCGTCTGAGTGAGGCCCCGTGTTTTGACAAGCTTCTGGGTTTGACCTTTACTCCTGATCTGAAATGGAACACGTACATCAAGTCTGTTGCCAAGGTCGCTGGAAAGATGGTGGGATCCTTCTACCGCTCCAGAAGATATCTCACTACTGATGCAATTCTCTATCTATATAAAAGCCAAGTATGTCCAAGGATGGAATACTGTTGCCATATCTGGGCAGGAGCTGCCAAAACCAGCCTATCCTGCCTTGACAGAGTACAAAATAGTCTTCGTGGTTTAGTGGGGGATGCTCTTTTCTCTACCCTACAACCTCTCTCCCACAGAAGAGACGTTGCGAGCCTATCCTTGTTTGATCATTATTTTCATGGCAGGTGCTCGTCTGAACTCCAATCTCTGGTCCCCCCTTGCCAATCTTTCACGAAAAACACCCGTCTAGCTGAATCCACTGTGAAAAATTTCCCCCACTCTATATCTGTGCCTAAATCAAAACGCGGATTCCATGAACAAAGCTTCTTTCTTAGAACTGCACGCCTGTGGAACTCTGTTCCGTCTGCCTGCTTCCCTCCGGACTACAACTTGGATGTCTTCAAGTCCAATGTTAACAAATTCCTAATGATCCGCCCCCCTCTCATTAAATACTTCATCAAATCTCCACACTAACGTAATGTACTTGCAATAACTCTTATCCCTGAGTGGCTTCCGGGCCTTGATAAGTGGTGATCACTGTGTAAAAAAAAAAAAAAAAAAAATCCGCTAAAAAAGACAAAAAGAAAAAAATATAAAGGGATGGGGCGGTAAATTGTACCAACCGGTAGTTAACAAAAAAAACTTATAGAATTTAATTTTTGAAACCAATGTATAAAAGTTTACATAATGAAATGCAAATATGCATTTTCTTTTGAATTTTTTTTTTGGTTGACTGTGTTCAATTCACACATGGTTGATGCGGTTCAATGTTGCTAAACTATAAGTCTTAAGTAAAATTCTATTTATAAATACTTTCTAAAATGAAATTATTTAATTAATCGTAAATATTATTTAGACATAAAAAATTAATTGATTACAAAACCTTTTAAAAATATATATATTAATTTCTTTTTCGTTCGGCAAAAAACTGCGCAAAACACTTTTAATTTTCAATTTCAAATTCTAGAAAAAAGATTATATTATTCTGCTTTTAATATAATCAAATTCAGGGTTTTATCTTTCTGGAGAAAAAAATTTAAAAAATGAATTTTATTTCAATGAAATTAAAAAAAAAACTTGACTGAATTGAATTAATTACCCTTGAATTAACGAAGGGGTTATTTAATAACTTTAGGTTTGGAAGAGATAGGTATGGGGTCGATTTTTTGGAAACATCAAAAGAAGCCGACAACTGTCAAAACTTTGCGAAATAATACAACGTGATCAATTTCATTTTAGCGATATTTCTTTCAAAAGCCTTCTTTTAAAAAAAGAAAAAAAAGTACACTGTTCTATTAAACCGTTTACTGTTTAAATAATTTGACTTTGCTCGTTTTATTTTAAGAAAATATAAGTTGAAAAAGCATTTTCATTCAGTATTAGAAGATTTGTCAGTAAAAAAAAAACAATCGCCAAAAAGATAAGCGTTTTTTTTATTTTTACTCGCAATGTAGAGCCCTGCATACTTCTTTTCAAGTTAACTCTTTTGTAGTTTTGATTACAATAGATCTGAATGAATGAACCTTGTAAGGGAGGGGCACTAAGCATTGCCCTGTTAATAATGAATTTCTTTGGTTTCTTCTTATAACATGCTACATTTCTCTCTTGCGGTTAGAAATATCAGGATTTTTTTTTCTTTTTTTCAACATCAGACTAAAAGAATCGTAATGAAGGAATCGGAAAATTAAGGTATTTTTTAACGATGCGATTACGATTCCGATACCTCCCAAAATACACGATTCTTACGATTAACGATTCCGATTAATCGTCCCACCACTAATAATAATACTAATTATAACAACAACAACATATAAATCAAGAGAAAGATTAAGACTATATAACAAACGGTAATGCTGGAAACAACTGAAATCTTAAGGAAACTCCTCAAATGCGGAAACTAACCCACTTGAACTACAATGCTAACCAGCCATATGAAAACTGCAACAAATGTAAAAGAAAAAGATAGAACTCGACATGGAATCAAGAAAACTGAAACCACAAAATTTTAAGTTTACTATGTCCACTCAAAAGCAAAAGCAAATTTGTAGCATCAGCATCAACTGGTGGCACATCAAATAGTCATAAAGGGTTAAGGAGGATGTAAAGACCAAAGAGAGAAAGCACTAACTAGACCTTCACTGGATTAGTGCGAAAAGGACTAAGACCTTGAGAAGGCTTGTTGCCACCCAAAATTCCAGTGAAAACCAGTGAGAAATCAATGGTAAGCAGCTATGCAATAATGCAAATTCATTTGCAAAGATTATTGAAAGAAGTGGAGAGTACTGGAAATTTAGGGATACTTTTTGTTACCCAGACTCCAGGGAACACAACCGGTTATTCTCAATGTGTAATCTTTGATAATGACATGTGTTAAAACTACAGAATGAAACGATAAAATTGTCACTCCAGAAAAGACAATAGTATTCCATTTCAGTTTGATGAAAACCGATTTTCTTTCTTTCTTTTTTTTTTTTTGTTGCAGACCATCTACTAATTAGCCAGTTGTATACAAATCCCAAGAGCGATATAAGACTTCTATCATGTTTGAACGTGACATAATGTTCAACAAGAGATCGAAGATGCATCACTGTACGATTCCTACTCTCTACTGATCCAAGTTATGACAACAGAACCATTGCCAGCACTCTTAAAATACAAATCTGGACGGTTCAACGCTTGAGGGCACAACTCAACAAAGTTTTCGGCCATGGTTATGGTTTTTGGTGTGGTTTTAAGTAGCGTTGGAACAATTAACTGGAATCAGAATCGGGAATCAGAAAAATTGAAACTTTTCAAGGTATCGGTATCGAAATCTGAAAAATTTTACTCTAATTTCCGATTCCAAAAACGATTCCTCCAAAACATATTCAACTTAATTTTATTTATTGTTATTAAGCTACCAGTGACATTAAATTATATCATAGTAACATAAAAATAAAACAATGTAAATTCATTTTACTTGTGCCAAAAAAGAAAAAAGAAAATTGGCTTTTGCCTGGTCCATCAACATTAATTTTGAAGTTAAATAAATTAATTGTAAAAATCCCCTACTTACATTTTTAGCATAATTTTTATACATAGATTCTAATATTTTTCTTTGCCTGGATGAATGTGTAATCTTCAGCGTAACATAATTTTTATCTAATCTTGAAAAATTTTTTTAAATAGAAAAAATTTTAAAGCAGGAACACAGAAAAATAATTAAATTAAAAAACGGTAAAAATTATGCAAGCGTTCATGATAGGAATGCATGGCTGGGAATACAAAAAAGAAAACCAGTTGATTTTGTACTTCCTACCTCCCTCCAAACACCTGGCGTCATTTTCAGACAGCTTTTTGACTTTCTGATATTTTGGGCCTCTATAGAACCCATACTTAGACAACTTCGTTTGTTTTGTTTGTGAAAAGCCAGAATCTCTCGCTTTTGGGAACTAATTAAGCTATTTTTGTACAAAAAAGTGTTTTTTATTTAATTTAATAAGAGGGACGTGCAATAAGTAATGTCCCTGACCCACTTCCAGTTGTCTGATCTAGCTGAAATTTTGCATGTACAATGATTTATATCTCTACGGGTTATGTGGCAAATTACAGCTCTGAACTAATTGTGGTTTCTGTTTTACAGGTGTTTGAACTGAATCAGGTGTGAAATGGCGCCTGTTGAATGTCGAGCAGTGATCCGGTTTTTGTATTTGAAAGGATGCACACCACAGGAGACTTTTGATGAAATGAAAGAAACTTATGGTGATAATGCCCCATCATATGACCTTGTAAAACGCTGGCATCGTGAATTCAAACATGGCCGGAAATCTGTGGAAACAGCTCCCAGACCTGGTCGCCCCCCTTCTGCCATTGATGAGGCATCTGTCCGTCAAGTTGAGGCTGTCATTTTGGAAGATCGGCACATTATTATTCGCCAAATAGCCCAAGATGTCAAGATTAGTACAGGGTCTGTGGAAACTATCATTCATGACCATTTGTATATGCATAAGGTGTCTGCCAGATGGATACCCAAGTTGCTCACACCATTCCAGAAGCAAGAACGCGTCGAGTGCTCGAGGATGAATTTGGAGATGTGCCAAGAAGATGAGTCAAAGTTTTTCAAAAGATTGATTACACAGGATGAAACCTGGGTCCATAACTATGATCCAGAGACCAAAGCCCAGTCAATGCAGTGGAAGCACTTGGACTGACCACCTCCAAAGAAGGCAAGGATGCAGCCCTCCGCTGGCAAGGTCATGCTCACAGTCTTCTGGGACCAGGACGGAGTAGTGATGACAGATTTCCTGGTAAAGGGTACCACAATTACAGAATCCTATTATGCTTCACTTTTGAGGAAATTAAGGAAAGCTATCAAAATCAAGAGGCGGGGCAAGATCAGCAAAGCTACCCTCCTCCTGCAGGACAACGCTGCGGTCCACAACTCGCATGTCGCCAGATCAGAAGCACGGGCATGTGGTTATGAAATTCTTCCCCATCCTCGCTACTCTCCTGATCTTGCACCCTCTGACTTTCACCTCTTCCCAGCCATGAAGTTGTTTTTGAAAGGAAAGCGTTTCCCAGATGATGCAGCCTTGATTTCTGAAGTCACATCGTGGTTGGAGGACAAACCTGGGGTGTTCTACAAAAACGGTTTCCAGAGCTGCATCAAACGATGGGAAAAATGCATAACTCTGGGTGGTTCCTCTGTAGAGAAAGACTAATAACTGTGCCAAGTTTCGTTGCTCTACTGCTATGGGAAGTGGGTCAGGGGCATTACTTATTGCACACCCCTCATATCTTAGGGCTTTATTTTACTAATTATCTTTGAAATAGACCCAGAAAACTAATATTTATCTTTCAGGGGATTTTTACAATTAATTTATTTAACTTTAAAATTTAGCTGAATTTGTTAGTTTCTGAATGTCATTATGAAAACATTTTTTTTTCACATGTACAAATATTTTTTTTTCCTTTTGGAAATTAACTTTAGGCTTTAATCTTTCAAATACAATCAAAAAGTAATTGGAAACTTACAAAAAAATTATGATAAACCGGCTTTCAAAACTATGCCCCCCCCCATCAGTTTTCCGCTATTAATGCCTGTACTTAATTTATAATGTACAGAATTCAGCTCTTCAAGAAGGGGCACTCTAATTTGGGAAAAAATTAAAATTCTCCCAGTCTAAAAGAATTTATTTTTCACTGACCAAGGACAGAAAAGATAAAGTGTAATATCAGAACAGGTACTACACTTTAAATTATTTATTTGCTAAACATAACATAGAACAAGGTCATCAAAAGTGTGGGAATGTGGAGATCGTTGGTTATCCTCTATCTTACAGTATTTTATACTTAACTAGAATCATTTCACTCACCACAATACCACATTTACTTCTATTCACAATAGCATCAATATGTTGAATATATATATATAGTATTTTTAAATAAATATTAATATTTTAAATAAAAAAAATATTTTCCATAAGATGGCTAAAAAATATTAATAAAATGTGCTAATAATAAATTTATTCAGTGTTAGAAATCCAACCAATAAAACTTCATACAAAAATATCTGCCAGTCTCCCCCTTTTCCAAAAAATCCTTAGGGTTTAAAAAAAAAACTTATCGGTTTGGGTCAAAATTTCCGGTATTCCTTATAACATTGTTATGAATACATAAGTTTCCATCAATGTAAATACCTTATAATTTATGCATGAGTTTCCCAATGTGTACTTTGTATATAAATTATCAGTGAGATACAAATAAAAAAGTAAACATATCCGTTATTTATAGATTTTGTTCCATCACAAAATTAATGAAAGAAAATAACTGACGTAAACAAATTGTTAGTTGATATTGTGAAAATAAATTTGGCATATCTATATCTTAAACTCATTGTTCTATTTGTAGTAAGTAAAACTCCAAATATCGGAACATTTCTATATAAACAAATTTAAATCGATGACATTTAATGACCTCTTTCGATAGGGATAGCGGGGGTCTATAATACTCATATGCTGTAGTTGTGTTTTTTGGGGCGCGTTTGTTATTGGAATCGGTATCGGAAATTGTATCGGAATCGCAAATTTAGAAGAGAATCAGTAATTGTATCGAAATTGGGAAAAATATTGGAATCGTCCCATCACTAGTTTCATCATGCCACCTCACATCTTCAAAGTTGGCTTGAAAGTCGAGTGTCTATTCTACCTGATTATTTCAGTCATCACTAAATCAAATACATAAAAGATAAGTTTATACATTTTTCAAAGAGATTCTTAAATGAAAGCAAAGGTGGGTAGTTGGTTGCAGAAAGATTTAATTCTCAAATCTGGATTGTGTTACAAAACCCAACTCACTTCTGATACAATACATGTTGATGTTGACGATGATGAAATGCTGAGAGTATCCTGTACCTCTATAAAGCCACCATTTACCCATGCATGGAGTACTGTTACCACATCTGGGCTGATGCATCTACTGCTAGTCTCTTCCTCTTGGACAAGGTCTAAAGAAAAGTCTCTAATCTAATAGGTCCCAAATTGTCAACTAAGCTCCAACTCCTATCCCATCGCTGTAATGTTGTTCCCCCCTCGGCGTACATACCCCCGACAAATCCGCTTAGCAACAAAATCACGCCCCTTTACTGTTGAGGTCCCTGAATGCCGAAAAGCCTTCTACTCTAATAAATATTCCAGATGGCACTCAGTGTCTGTTATCAGTACATCATTACTCTTTAAGCAGTGACCAGCATGTATTACTCACCTTTGTTGGATGATTAATAGGTTGAGAGATAAATGATTGTACAACTGCCGTTTCGTTGAATGCTGCTTCTAGGATGTGTTCAAAAAAGAGGATACAGTATCCGATCTTATAATACTGGGAGTCATTGCACTTGTCTTAAAATATGCAACATGATCTACTAAACTCCACAAAAGGCAGCAATATCTGAAGCCCACTGATACTGCACTCCTGGCACCATTTTCAAAACATCACTGACAACCAACCACCCCCAGTACTAAATCAACTCATGCCTACCTAGCTAATAGTTTATACACTTTAAAGGCTGCCACATCACAAGTGAATTCAGCTTAAGCTGTCTATGCACAACAACTTACTTGTACTTGGACTCATAATGGCATTCACCCAGGATGGATTGAACTGGGTCCAAACAAGTTCACCTTGTCAATCAACAGCTGGATCTTCAACATACTTCAGCCATTCCAGCACTGCATACCAAAAACAAGGAGTCCAATTACTAGCTCCATTCATGCCTGCCGTCATCATTTTAATACAACCAGTGTGTGTGATAGGGTTTACTGACTTGTGGATGAATTCCTGCACAGGCCGTTCAAGAATGTATCTAAACAAGCAGAGTCTCCTTTTAAGAAGAGTCTCCATGATTCTGGCAATGTTGCATTTTGCACGGATAGTGCAGTTTGGGATTTGGCCGGAGAGATGAATTCATAAGATGTATTGTAAGCAGTATATGTCAAAGATTTCAAGTACCTAAAGATATTCTTTGAGCAGGAGTCAAGTATTTCAGCCATACAATAGTATTGCATGCATTAGTGCTGCATATATATCCTCAATTTTGTTGAGAGTTTGCTCCCTTGTTAAGATAACAATCTACTCTGAAGAGTTCAGAAGAGTGTGCAAGCATGATCTTATATGAATTGCTTACTGTGACTGTAAAGGTTGAACTAAGATATTTGAAATGTTCAACTTCTTTGACAACAGGGCCATTGAAAATGATCAGAACTCGTTTGGAAAGGTGTAGTTAGCTGACAAGTCCTTTGTTTTAGAGGCACTGATCATCATGCACATATGTCTGACAGTTGTCTTGAATGGCAAGATTGTCTGCACAATCCAAGTTGATAATAGAACAATCACATCAAATTTGTATGCTTGTAAAGTCCACATGCACAGTGAGCTCCAGGTTACTATGGCAAAATTGAGCTTCATTTGTTCAACAGAGTATAATTGTGGCAAAGGTAAGCACTCTCTTAATCAGGTTCGCCTCAACTACCTGATTCTGGAACCAGCCTGAAGCCTGAATGCTAAAATCCTGAATTACTAAATATCTGAACAAATTTTATATATATATATATATATATATATATATATATATATATATATATATATGTATATATATATATATATATACATATATATATATATATATAACCAAATGGATTAGGTCCTTGTTAATGAAGCTAGGGATGGCTTGTCGCCGGGTTCGAACATATCGATTGGTGACACTCTGCACTAATGATTCCTGAAAGGATGAAACACTAGTGTCTGTAGGTATTTAATAATTATTATAGTAAATAATTTTATAAAATCAACAGTATATATATATATATATATATATATATATATATATATATACTAGCAAGGTGACCCGACGTTGCTCGGAATTGAATGACGATCAACAAATGTTTCACACTCCCATAATTTTATTGCTATCGAAATCAATGAAATAGCCCATTTTTCAATCAAATTGATTGATTGCCTGCTCTAAGTGGGGACCCATCACGATGCACCTGGCAGAAGCTTCACATGCCTCTCATAGTTCACAATATATTGTAGTCTACATTGCATTGTAGAGAACTTACTGTTGAGTTTATAAAATTATTTTTATATATAATGTCTTGCATTAAATTATGAATTTTTAAGATGGCGATTGATAATTTATATTATTTGGATTATTCAAACTACTGTTCTATCTGTGGTAAGTTTTCGAGTGGTGTTCTTTGGTGTTTGGTCAAGATTTCTTTGGATAATTATTTCGGTGGACGGTTTCTTTTAAACTGTCCATCTTTTAATATGTATTGTTGTTATTACATATTAGTTTTGCTCAATGTTGTCAGTAATGGACAATTCCGTTCTTGACATTATATGGATAGCGGTAGTTGAAATTTAGACATTGTTCCGTGAAAGTTGGTTTTCGATATACAGATGACCTAAACCTCTGATCAGTGCAAGTTATCAGCACACCTAAAAATGATAATGTGTTCTTATGTTCTTTTTCTATTATAAACTGCATAGATGGACAGAGTTCACATGGTCCAATAATGTTTAAAGATCTTCCTGGTGAGGCTAGAGTATGAAGGTGTCATCCATATAGTGTAGCTAAAAGTGTTGATCCTAATGCCATTTCCTCAAAGTATTCCATGTATACATTGGTCAGTACTGGGGACAATGGTGATTCTATAGTTAGATCTTTTTCCAACCAATATATATATATATATATATATATATATATATATATATATATATATATATATATATCAGATCCTATCATGAAGTATGTAGTTACTACACAGAAGGTCAACATCTCCAATTATATTATCAATTAGGATGCAAGTGCATTCCTCCAATGAAGTATCTAAAGTCAGCTTATTCCATACTACAGGCAGAGCCTCATCAGTGAGTACTTTCATGAACATTACATCAGACTCACTAGCTGGCAGGAATTAATGGGAGCATTGTTGATTTTTTTCCACAAATTGAACTGAATCCCACTAATTGGGATAATTTTATTTACCAGCAAAGGATGATATGCTGAACCTGAGTTGCTGACAATAGGCCTTAATAGAGTACAGTCTTTGTGAATCTTAGGAAAGCAATATAAGTGTAGTAGCCTGCTCTAATGCTGAATTAGCTGTCTATATTTTGCAGATGGTATTAGGTCTTTGTTTTTTCTGAGAATCTGTGACAACTTCCTCTCTGTTTTCAAAGTTAGATTCTTTTTTCACTTTACAGTAACCACTAGATCCTATTAGATCTATCAATTTCTCAGAATATTCCACTCTATCCATTAACACTATAGCATTGCCAAGTACTAGGTAATATTCGGTAGTAAGTGACACTCTTATGAAGATTGAAGGTTCAGTGCAAGCTATACAAAGAATACAATTGCAAATTACTTAAGACTCCTTATATACATATAACTAAAGTAAAACTCCAGAAATGTTTCCTTCAATTACATAGGAAGAAATTTATCAGTAAGGATACTTACAACAGGATTTGGCCTGTGGGTTCACAATGACCTAGAATGTACGGGCTACCTAAGATCCACAAGAATATGGTCCCTTTAAGACCTATTCTTTCCATGATTGGCTCACCCCAACATAAACTGGCCAAATGGTTGTCCGAGATCCTTGAGCCTGTACTAAAAGAATTCTCAGGTAATTACATTGTGGATCCTTCCGTTTCGCTGCTACTGTGCGGGAACTTGATTGTAATTCACAAACTTTTTATCTTCTTTCGATGTTACTACAAATGTACCCCTTGATGAAGCCATTCAAATGTGTGCTGACATGCTTTATCGTAGCACACTAACCCCTCCCGTTTTTCCTGAGAATATTTTCCTAGCCACTAAATCAGTTTGTTTTAATTCCAATGACATAATGTATTAGCAGGTCAATGGGGTAGCTATGGGCAGTCCTTTGGGTACTATTCTCTCAAATATTTTTCTAGGCTTTCAGGAATCTTTACTGTTCACTCGGGTTTCATTATTGGCATCACTTGGATGACACTTTTGTCTCCCCACGAAGTAAGTGACTTTTTCCTGAATTTAAATAGTTTCCACTCTGCACTCAAGTTCACTATGGAGGAAGAGCAGAATGACTCTTTACTCTTTTTGGACGTCCTTGTAGAAAGGACAGAGAATCGGTTCAGTACAACTATATACAGGAAACTGACTTTTACAGGCCTGTATATTAGTTGGAATTCTTTTGCTCCTATCAATAGAAAAATCAGTTTAATCAAGACTTTGGTCCACTGTGTTCTCATCATGATTTGCTCAGCTAGCAAACTTGATAAAGAATTGAAGAAGATAACTGATATCTTTGCGAAAAGTGGTTTTCCTGAGGGTATAATCTCTAGGCATATTCACCAAGCACTTGCTAAATTTAATACAAACCATTTCTTTGGCCTAGCTAAGAGTCCAGTTTATCTGAAATTCCCTTATATTGGTTCTATCAGTAAAGGGTCTGTCAATAAAATTACTTCGGTTGTATCTCACTGTTTCTATACGGTGCAGCCTCGTGTGATGTTCGGCACTAAAACTGCCTTCCCAGCTTTTAAGAAAGATCCACTTCCTACACTACAAAAAAGTTTAGCTGTATACCAATTTAAATGTCAATGTGATGCTGACTATGTAGGTCATACGTTTCAACGTCTGAGAGTTAGATTGGCACAGCATGTTCCTGCATGTTTTCTAAAGTACCAGGGGTCGAAAATAAACACATTGTTGAACACATCTGGGCATTAACAGAACTCATCCAGGCATTTACAGAACACATCCTCACCAATTCATGAATCATCAATTGGTGCGCACTTGTATGACAATAATGCATGCAGTGAAATGTATTCGGACGGTTGCTTTCACATTACACACAAGGCCTGTTCCAAACAGCATCTCAGTATTTTGGAGGGCGTAAGTGTACTAATAAACAGACCATTGCTCTGTAGGCAAAAGGAGCTGTTGCATAAATTAGACCCTTTTGAAGAGCTCTAATTAACAAACAAAACAAAACAAAAAAAAAATTTCTACATTGCGTCAGCATTCTTTGTTTCTGCATTTATTTGCAGATAAGTTGATTTTTCCCCCCTACCTTGAGTTCTGATTTATGAACGACATATCACGAGTGATTCATTCATTTATCTAATTTTCCTCGTGTGATTTTTATCCTCGCCTCCATTTTGAATTATGTGTAAATTGTTTTATTTTAATCGTTACCAACATAATCTATTGAAAAGGGTCAGTCAAAAGGTTCCTTGATGTTCTTATTTTACTTTTTTTTTATTCAAATTATTTTTTAGTCAAATAGTCTTTTGACAATTTTCTCCTGTCTATTTTTTTTCTCTTCTTCCATCAATTCAAAAAAATAATTCTAAGTTTGTGTTACTAAAAGAGTTTTTAAGTTTATTATATGCGCTAAGGGAGCTAGGAAATAGTTTTTGATCCAACTGTAATTCATCACCTATAGTGTAGAATGAGGACAACAACCATGACACAGCTACAAACTTGCAAATTTATAAATCTAAGCTGGTAACAGTTTACCTCCTAAATTCTCATCATAACAAATTTTAAGGAAAAGGGATAAGGAGCTCAATATTTAAAATCTATTAGTACTACCAGTAAGACCTGACATTCCTAGGAATGAATGAGGATCAACAAATGTTCCACACTTTCAATATTTTTATTGTCATCAAAATCAGTGAAATTGCCTATTTTTAAATCAAATTGATTGATTTGCCTGCTCTAGTCAGGGACCCATCATGGTGCACAAGGAGGAAGCTTCACATACCCTCCTGTAGTGACAATCAACAATACATTGTAGTGCACTGTAAAGAACCTACTGTTGATTTCATAAAATTATTTTTATACAATGGCATAATTATTTTATATAATTTTTATCTAAATTTAAAATGCTGAAGTCAAGTATCATTGTTCAACTGTGCTCTAAACATAACCATTCATTAAAGAACCTACTGTTGACTTTATAAGTCAGGTCCTTCTACTTGTGTGATAAAACTTCTCAAATACATTTGTGATGTTAGGCAGTATAAGGGTGTTCCTTCTTTAATCAGATTTTTCGATTATTAACTTTTTATATTTATCAGAAACATTCCGATATAAAACCTATCTAAGAAACTCCCAGATACATGAAATACATTTGCGTGAAATTAAAAAAAAATTGGTTCAGCTGTTTTAGAGTCCATAGGAAACCAACTCACACACACAGACAGATACACACACAGAAAGACAAAGTGCCTTTTATATATAAGTAGAGATATTAAATATTTAGGGTTTTTTTAGGGGTAAATTTAGGGTTTTTTTTGTATATTGATATTCATATTAAAAACCCTTTTTTCTATTTAGTTAAAAAGAAAATACAACTTTGTTATATATGAGTTGTGGAATTGCATTCATCTGCAAAAGATCTAGCTAATTTGCATATTCTTTTAAACAGTATTTTCATAAATTCCCTATTAGATATTTTTTTGGTTTTCTAACGGGATGATCATCTTTAGTTAACTATTACGTGTAATTATATTCATGTAGCTATTCTACGATTTATACTTGCGTAATATTTGCATAAAAAGGCTACAGTAAACACAAACCTCTTTCTATATATATTTATGCATGCGTATATATATTTGTTTAAAAAATTTTGCCTACCAAACTCCTTTGTCAGTTTTTAGTCTAGAAACATGAAACTTCATATATAGGGTATTTGCACCCATGTGAAACTTTATATTTGGGTTTTAGCTGGGGAAAATCGATGCAAAAGTGCGAAAATTAAAAAAAATGAAATTCGCCAGGTGAAGGTCGAACGACAGCATTACGAATACGCATGTGTAATGTAATAGCTATTGGTTCGTGTTTTAATTTTTAGCTTTGTAGCAAACGTGTCTTCATAGCTCAAGCACATGAAAAAGTAAATCATAAGCTAAACGTTTTGGTTTCAATTCTCGGTGGTGGTGCAGGAGTCAATTTTTTCAAACTTATTACTATGTATTGGGTCCAATATAATATAATAATAAATACAGAATCTGCATTAATCAAAATATCATAATTAAACGTATTTTACGACTGGGCAATGTTGGGCAGCCTGCTAGTATTAAATATAATTAGATTCTTCTTAGACAATAGGACCATCCAGGTTGTCATTGATGGACATACATCCAAACAGCATAACATTAATGCAGGAGTGCCTCAGGATCCTTGGACCACTATTATTCCTGATATTCATCAACAACCTCCCTGATAATATTGTGTCCGAGATGGGTACATTTGCTGATGATGCAACGCTCTATAACATGTATGATGGAAGAACAGATTTACACAAATTCAAGACAATGACAGAATCCTTAGAAAATGACCTCCAGACTGTAGTTGGATGGTAACATTTAATGCTGGTGAGACTAAGCTGCTCTTTTTTAACAATTACAAGAAGCCTCTCCAACCATCGATATCCATGACAAATAACACCGTACCTGAGAATTTTTGCTTCAAACTCCTCAGTTTAACATTCACAGGCAATATGAACTGGAACAAATAAATTGAGGACATTGTCAAGGCTGCTGCAAAAAAGGTGAGTTTTCTCTATTGTGCTAGAAGACTACTCACACCTGAGAGTATCTTGTATCTTTACAAAGCCACCATTCACTCAGGCATGGAGCATTGTTATCACATCTGGGCTGGTGCATTTGCCGCTAGTCTTTCCCTATTGGATAAGGTCCAAAAAAGAGTTTTCAGTCTAATAGGTCCCACTTTGTCAACTAAGCTCCAACCTCTCTCCCATTGCTGCAATGTTGCACACTTGTACCTGTTTTACAAGTAGTTTAATGGAATATGCTCTGATGAACTTATTGCACTTGTGCCCACTTGATGTATATGTTCCTGACAAACCCGCTTAACAACAAAATCATACCCCTTCACTGTTGAGGTCCCTAAATGCTAGAAAGCTTTCTACTCTAATAATTTCTTCCCTTGAACAGCAAGACTTTCGAATTCCTTTCTTGCTACCCGCTTCTCTGATTGTACTGATATGCAAAAGTTAAAATGTAATGTACACTAACATCTTGTTCATCTTCCCTAAGCATGGTCCCAAATGGTAGCTCTTACGTCCAAGTGGTGATATGCCTTGTTTGGGGTGAAAATGAGTAAAAATTAAAAAAAAAAAAGAAAGAATCTAAATGTGATTCGACTTGTGGGAGGCTTTTGTGTGGTTAATTGTATGAATTTTAAGTAATCAAGATGGGGTTGATATATGACTTCCTGGGATGAATTTTTTTTATATATTACAATTGATATACCTCTATGTATGGAGTGTGAGTGTGAGTATAGGCATATGAAACATGAAAGATCAAACTTACTGGTGGATAATTAAAATCTTGTTGACTTGCAACTTCTTGAATGTAATTGACCCTGAATTTTAAGCTCGGATCATCCAGCTCTACATGTGGGTTTAATGTACTCATAGCCCCTGTTATGGTCTGAAATTAAAAAGAAAAATCATATTTAATACAAATCCAAGATATTATGAAAGGAAATAGTTATGATACTTTTAATAAACAGATAAAAAATAACATGCACACACACACACACACAGAAAAAGATAAAAGGAATGGAAATATGTAGTCTGCAAAAACATAAATTTTAAGAAACATTAATTGTAGTGTTTATAGGCACTTATCCCCTCCCCTCCCAAAATAGTTGAATTCAAAGCAAACATGGATAATGTCTTACATTGACATATTTTATTTCAGAAAGATCTGATGCATATTTTCAAATTTTCTATATTTAGAGTTTAAACACACACACACACACACACACACACATCAGAAATTCCACATTAGACCTAGATAGTAATGCATCTGAAAAATCGTTATCATATTTTGATTAAATATTTCCTTTTCTTTGAGCCATGTTGATAAGATAAATTAATTAAAATTAATTACTTCCAGTAAATACTTTATCTGACTACAACCATTTATGTCACTCATATTTTTTTCTGCAGCAAATTTATATTCAAATGTAGAATGGAAAGTCTACTTGTTAAGTTAAAAACTTGGAGGAATCCTATGGAAATTAAAAGTTTGAGAATGAAGATTATCCAAACCAAATTGATAACTCCTAACTCTTCCACTTACGACACAGATCGGGATACTATGTCTCCCAGGTGTTATATACCAGTTATACACATTTGGCAGTCGGATTGGCATATAATCACATTCTTATTTGTTGTTCAATATATTTTGTTTCCACTAAATACTGACTTGTGTCTTTCTTTTGGATCCTTACTAGTCCGCAGCACTAATCAACCAGTTGACTGTATTATAGTATATCTTTCTTATGGTTTCAAAAATGAATTTCAAAATCGTTTGATTTATGCAAATATCTCAATTGGATCTTACAGAATTCCAGAACAAGAATTCATCTAGTCTGGGAGATCCAGCTAAGTGTTGTTACTATAGGCAACATCACTTGGAATAGGTGAACAATTGCTTGTTTACGTAGTGTGGAATAGCCATAGCAAGAGAATCTTATTCGAGCTGCAAATACCATGCTTTTTTGAATATTCAGTCAGGGTTTACTTGTAGGAGAAAGTATTCTCATGCCAGGTTGTCCTGATAAACCCCTGCACAGGAAGACCGTCAACATTCAAGTATAGTTTCTAGCCCAACATGATTAGCAAAAATACAAGGAATTTGTATTCATATTGAAGTAATTCAATTAGCGGTTCTGGTTTTCCTTGACTGGAAAACTTTCTTGTCACTTAAGCAAAATTTGATTTTAGGGCTTATTTTTGATTAACAAATTCCAACATTTCAATAGCATCCTTAACTCAACTTATTTTTATTGCATAAAATTATTATTTAATCACATCAGATTAAAAAAAAAGCTTCAAAAATGAAATTCAAAATGGTTTGAATTATGCAAATATCTCAATTGGTTCAAAAGTTATGAGAATTTAAAAATAATTTAACTCAGACTCGAAGGTGAGAATTCAGTTAGAAGAAAAAATCATTTAGGACTTGAGTGGTTTTTCAAAAATTAACCCTCATTCCAAACTTCTGCAAAAAATTGCAGACTCCCTACTTTCTACCAGATGTGAAGAAGTCAAAGTTGGAAGTCAAGTCAGCAATTTTTGCAGGAAATTGAATCGAGGTGGGTGTGGGAGTTCCCCCCCCCCTCCCTCTTTTTATTGAGCTAACCACTTCTGAAGCTCTTTTACCCTGCCAGTTTCAAATCTAGCCTGAGGTAGGTAATCAATCTTTGCAGGTGTTAGAATCAGTGCAATATTTTTTTTTTTTAATCAAGTTTGGAATAAATTTTTTTCCAGTCAACTTCCCAGTTTTGCTGTCTATGCTGGACTCTTACATTCCAACTCTGCTTGTTACCAGATAACAAAGTGAAACCGATTATTTTTTATTAATTAATATTTTTAACAGCAAAACAAAAATTTCGAGAATAGTGGCAGTTTCAGTGAGGCAATTCCAGTATTTGGATTGAGATGGTCTTACATTGAGGAAGTAAATAGTGGTTGCCATTTGCTAGGTGATATCATCATCACTATCATTATGATCATTATCAGCAACAGTATCAATGTTACTACTACTACTCTAACCGCCATTGCTGCTGATGCTGCTGCTTTTGCTGTTACCATTACCACCTCTTACCCACTGGCTGTATTTGCAGCAAGTGGCTCTGAAGTGATGAATAATACATAGACCAAATTCCTGTGGCAAGCTTAATGAATCTATAACAATGCCGGGTACACAAGTAGTATTAATAGTACTGTGGCTGTATTTAGAAAAAAGAATAAATAATATCTCCGCAGCGTGGCTGCAAAACTTGGATAAGGAGGGATAACCAAACAGTTGGATGGACAGATTCATGTACATCGTGACATACAAAGAAGAATTATTCATTTAGAGGCCATGAAATAAAACAAACAAAAAAAACTGGTCAAAGAAATTTTTGTGTCTTGTTACAATAATATGATGTAACTAAGGTTTGGTTTGGTTTCGTTTGGTTTGTTTTGGTTTATCTGTGTATTATGTCAAATTAGCCCTTTCTCAGCCATTTAATGTTGAAATAAGATAGTTATAATTTATCTGTTATGTCTTTGAACATTTATTCTTTTAACCTTCTCAATAGAATACTTAAAAGATGTTTTCCCTAAATCATTCCAGATCAAATTATGTTAAATATTTCATCCAATATTTCCCCAAAACGCTTTTAATTAATATTTTTAACACAATTTCTCAGTGTTTTTAATTCGATCTTAAAAGTTGCTACTTTTAAACTAGTTTGGCAATTTGTTCCCAGTATAGATACGTGTGTGTGTGTGTGTGTGTGTGTGTTACTTTTGTTCACACAAAACAAAGCATATTGCCTCTATAATGTAATGATTTGGGGGTGAGGAAACCTAAGTGGAAAGTTGAGTAGAAAGATGCTTGTTCACATTCCATTTAAATTTTTGTATATTGATATGATCAGGGCACAGAGAACAGAAGCTATTAGGGTAGAATATTTTTCCGCATTTAGGGATTTTTACAGTGAAGGAGTTGTATTCTGCTGCTAATCACGTGGATTGGGAATATTTTCGTTGAAGGAGTAACAGTGCAGTAAGTTCATCAGAAGACATTTCATCTAAGTACTTGTAAAACAAGCACAGGGATACAACAATAATATTATTTACATAAATATTTTATTTGAATAAAACTATTTATCTAATGAAAAATGTATTAGCAAACAAGTGAAATATAATTAAATGTAACAATTACAAAAAAATTAAAATTGAAAGTTGATGAAAGTGGCCTAAATTAAAAAGAGTTTTAAATTGTAAAAAAAAAAAACGTCATTTTGCATGAATCAGATTTAAAAAATAGAATAACAAAATATATGATTTGATTAATTTCATATTTAATTTAATAACTTTTCCATATTTTAATTTTAAATAATTGTTATTTACAAAATACTATATATCTATATTTTGTGCATCTTAAAATTTCTGGAACCTTTATTTTATCAAATTTCACATTGTGTCTCCTGAAAACATTTCATAGCTTCCAAGAGGGTCATATGACTCCAATTGAGAAACCTGGGATAAATAGATTCAGTTTTGGAAGTCTGCATTGATAATAAATTTCCAAATTGAAGAGAAATAGCGGAAAAAATAATGTCCACCATATTTATAAATTCCATTAATTATTTGTTAAGATTAATTCCATATAAGGTGCTATTTTATCTGTAGGGTTAGGGGGGTTCATACCAACAACTGATAAGATGAAATAAAAAGATTAAGTGTAAGAGATGATCAGATTGATAAAATTAAATTTTAAATATTTTAAGAAATTGCTTGTAAAATTGTTCTTTTTATATTAAACACTAGCGGGCATACTTGAGGTTACCTGGGAATGAATAAAAAGTCTCGTACTCCTCTGAGCCCCATGTTATCATTTTTATTTTATTATTTTTATATTTAACATTGTTTTTCACAGTTTACGGATGTCTGCCATAATTAGATAAAAATCTTGATACAAAATTAATACCACCATAGGATTTTACGAAATAAGTTTTGTTTCTGATTTTTTTAGATGAGAAATGATAACTTGGATTATTTGGATTATTCAAACTACTGTTCTCATCTTGAGTGTTATTTTTACAATGTTTCAGTTGTAATCTCTGACCTTCTTTAGGCATATCTTGTTGAAGTTTGGAAGTTTTTTGTTTATTCAGGAATTTTTCTGCCATAGGGTAGCATGCTCTCGTTCTATCAGCCATGACTGGGTAGAAGTCATAAGTAATTTGCAATTATATTTTGAGTGTCACATGAACTGATGATTGAACCTTCAATCTCCAGAAGAGTGTAACTGAATTTTACTTTATCCACTACGCCACAGGCCTTGTGAAAATAACACTCAAGATGAGAATGGTAGTTTGAAGAATTCATATAATATGAAACAAGTTGTGTTTAATCTCAGTTTTTGTTTTCAATTACATCACCTGAAAGAGTGAGACGACAAATATGGTACAGACGGTATTGGTATATTTTGAACAATTTTTCTGATCATGGTCATCAACTATAACACAGGACATTCAAAAGAGGCAGGAGAGCACAGTAATTTAAATGTTGTGAAATTGGCAATTTTATGTAAATAACAATACCTCACCAAAGAACACATTACTATGGAGTTGCTTCTCTGAGGGCTACAATATGGTTATCTTCAAATCTTCTTGTTGACAAATACTTATCATAAACTATCTTCATAACTAATCAAATTTTGTTAATTCCTCCACTCATCATCTTAAATCTTTTCATAATATTCTTCATCATTCAATCTATCTACCTCATCAACAATTATCCTTGAGTGGCTTTTGGTTTTAATAACTGCTAACTCATTAGTGAATAAAAGTTTAAATTAAATATATATATACATATATAAAAATACTAAACAATGAGTGTTATTTCCACATGCGAAAGTTACAAAAATACTTGATGAGTTTAGAGCAGAACATGTCATTCCGATTCAAAAATGGATACACCTTTTACCATGAACTCCAAATGAATATCTCTAATGTATCTAGCTGAGAGTTTTCAAGAAAAATTAAAATCATTAGATAACAAAAGAGAAATATTGTTTTTAATTTTTTAAATGAAAAGGAAGTGTGTGTGTGTGTGTGTGTGTGTGTGTGTGTGTGTGTGTGTGTGTCCCCCGTCCAGCTAAAAGTCAAAAACTACATAAGACACATCGCCTTGGACAAAATATAAGCGTATTTTGTTTTTAAATATTTATTCTTTTTCTAAGTCAACTAGAACAGAATTAATTGGCGGGAAGGGGGCATTTAAAGCGATTTTCTAATGTTATTATGTAGTAATTTGTAAAGAAATTGCTTACTCTTGAGAAATACTAATCCCTCAGAGATTATTTACAATTTCTATTTAGTAAAAGGGGGTAAACAAGAAACTTGGTGTTGTCTGGGAACAGTAACTTTAAAACTTGGGATAGTCTGAGAGCCATAACTGAAAGCTGGGGTAATTTTTTTTTTTACTTTTAAAATTATTTTTAATACATCAAAACAAGAGAGAGAAATGGGTAGAAAGGAAAAAAAAGGAGAAACAAGTAAAAATAAAGTTGTTCTTTTTTTGTGTGTGCAATTACATGCCAACAACCTGAAAAAAGTAATAAAATATTTTTGACTTTAGAGTTAGATTCACTTGAAAAATAAAAATAAATAAAATAAAACGATCACCAATATCTTACCCAGAAAGCATAATTGATCACCTAGTTCTTCACCTGATAGTGTACAACAGAGACAAGTAACTATTTTTCTAAATTTCCAAAATCGCTACAATTCAAAAAAAATATTTTTATTTTCAGAACTTATGTTAGATTTTTCTTCTTATACTACTATGTTAAGCTTAGTGCTAGGGTTATGAAAAAAATTTTTTAAGGATCCCATACTTTTTTAGAAACCACACTCATCCACTCTTAACCAGTATTTTTTCATAAAACAAAAAGCATGACTATTAAAAAAAAAAATTATCTTCATAAACTCCAAGTGCAATACGAAAAAGAAGGGGGAGGTCAGTACAAGAAAAATAAAATACGTAAAATGTACTAGTAATTCTAAAATTAAATAAAATATACTAATAGTTCTGAAAAATAAATCATTTTAAAAAAATAGCAGTCATTTTGGAAATACAAAAAAAAAATGGTTACTGGTCCTGTTCTATGTGACGTGGTCAAGAACTAGACGATCAATAATGGTCAGAAAGTAGGTGATCATTTTACACTAAATATAGTGAAGTGAATTCTCACTTTAAAATATTTAATTTAATTTTTTACCAGATATTTTCAAGGTATTGATGTGTAATTGCTTAGAAAAAATTGTAATAAAAATCTCATTTTTATTTTTCCATTAATGGGTGGTGGCAAAGAGTAAAATTTTACCCCGATTTTTTACCTGTAATTTTCACATAAATAACAAATTTATCAAGATTTTTTAAATTTTATTTTTATTCTTTTCAGATACCTAAATTATTGTTTCTATCATTTTGTTGTTAAATATGTTATTAAATACACTTACAAACAAAACAGTTTGATTTTTTCTCTAAATATTTCTTTTACAAATATTTCTCATTATTTTATTTTTGTAAGATATCAAATTTTTAAAAACGTTTTTACATATAAAAAGGAAAGACCCTAAATTTTCTGAGAAAAATATTGGCTAATTTTTCTAAGAAACTGGTAAGTCATTCTGGAGAGGAAGTTATTGCTAAAGTCAAAAAGGAAAAATGGAAGATACAAATATCAAAACAATCCTTGTTTTTTTTTGTTTCTTTTTTTTTGTTTTGTTTTTGAAGATATTTTCTATTTCTTTAGATTGAATAAAACTTTAAATTTTGTATTATTCAGATCATTTGGACTATTACTCACATTTTAGTCGATGTAACTTTCGATCTTCCTTAGAATCTTTACAGAATCTTTATGTCGAACTTAGGAGCTTGTATGAAATTTTGAATTCTATCCTTTACATGTGAGAAGATTATTCTTCTTTTATCAGCCATGACTGGGCAAAAGTCTTAGGAAATTCTTTATTACATTCTTAGTATTGCCAATACTGAGGATTGAACCTTCAACCACTAGAAAACTGTCACTTAGAACTGTCTATAGGTCCATTTTCAATTGAATATGTAATCCTCAGTACAGGCAGTGCTAAGAATATAATTAAAAATTATGTTTCTGAATTTTTGAGATGAGGATTGGTTATTCATATTATTTGAATTCATCGACCGAAATGTTGTGAAAATGATACTCAAGATGAGAACAGTAGTTCAAAGAATCCAAATAATATAAATAATTTAAAACTACTTAAGACTTCTACACGGTCATCTGACTAAACAAGAACAATCTACCCACGTGAATAAAAGGTTCAATTTAAAATGCTGTAAAGATTCCGAAGTTTGACAAAACATACCTGAGAAGGTCAGAGGTTACATTGGTCAAAATGTTGTGAGAATAACATCCAAAATGAGAACAGTAGTCTGAATAAGCCAAATGAAACAAATTATCAGTTTTCATCTAAAAAAAATTCCAAAACATTTTAAATTTTGTTTTAGTGACTGTAAAAATGAGAAAGAAGGAATTTACTGACAGTAAAAAATAGAATTTGTCAAATGTGATAAAAGAATTGAGAAAAATCTGACCCTTTCCCCCTTCTATTTTATCATGGATCCAATTATAATTGAACTTGACCTGCCAATTCTATAGCAACCATTACATCATGGACTCACTACATGCGAGCAAAAAAAAAAAGGTAATATTATGATACAGAATTCTGCATGCACACAAACACCACTCATGAAATGGTTAATAAAATTGAGCCTTTTCTGTAACTTGGTCATATTTGGGACAAATAAACTTCAGTGTATATCTGACTAGTCCATTAAAATTCAGTCACGAAAGATCAAGTTTTTGTTTTATGCGGAAAAACTTTGGTGATCGTCTCATCAGTAGATATGATTCTAAATGGGCTTCACACTCAGTGTATCATATCCCTCCATTGAGTTTTATTCATGAGGTCATCTCAGGATTATTGTCTATGAAAACAATCTACAGACTATTCCTGAATGGAAGAGGTTACCATCACAGCCAAAAACAGGAGAGTGCCAAGAGAGGGGTGTGTCAGAATTATTGGCAATTTTGCATATTGCATTCAATAAGACTTGCAATGCATTTATGCACATTTGGAGCTGATTATTATTATTGAACAGTGATAAAAAAAATTCTGTTGGATATTTATGATTAAAACTTGGTGGTCAAGTCAAATTTTAGGCATAGACTGAATTTTATTCATATCAAATACAATTGGATTATAGAAAGGATTGCTAATTTTATTATCTACTAGCATGTGTGCCCGGTGTTGCCCGGGTGTTAGGAGGTGTATGTTGAGCAAAAAAAAAAAAAAAAAAGTGGTAGTAGGAAGGCAGGCTCGAACCCATACCGCGAAGGAGGAAAAGAACGGGAAAAAAACTTGACATCTTTGCTGTTATGACCACCGCCAAACCGGAAGTGACATAGGTTTGAATTAAAGCTAAACAAATTGGCGGAGGAGTTTGGTAGAGTTCTCAAAGGTCAAATCGTTGAACTTTGACCCCTTAACAGCAAATTTCTGACCAAAAACAAATCACATAGATTTCCCCAAATCTCGGTACCCAGTATATCAAATTTCGAGTCTGTAGACTAAAAATTGACAGAGTTATTGCATAGGTAAATGTAGACAGACAGACAAACACTTTCACTTTTATAGATATACTAGTATGGGTGCTCAGCGTTGCTCGGGTGTTTGGAGGTGTATGCTGAGCAAAAAAAAAAAAAAAACCCAAAACGGTCAATTTTTTTAGCTTTGACCCCTATTATGACCAATTAAAATTTATTATTTTGGGCTCAAATCAAGTTATTAAGTTAGATCCATATGCAAGGGACCTATATCTAAAATTTCAAGTGTGTAGACCCAAAATTGTGGGAGGAGTTTGGTAGAGTTCTCAAAGGTCAAATCATTGAACTTTGACCCCTTAACAGCCAAATTTCTGGCCGAAAACTGATCACATAGATATTCCCAAATCTCAGTACCCTGTATATCAAATTTTGAGTCTTTAGACTAAAAATTGACAGAGTTATTTCGAAAGGAAATTTACACAGATAGACACACAGATACGTTCACTTTTATAGATATACTAGCATGGATGCCCGGCGTTGCTCGAATATTTGGATGTGTATGCTGAGCAAAAAAAAAAAAAAAAAAAAAAAAAAAACGGTCAATTTTTTAAAACTTTAACCCCTATTATAACCCTTTAACATTTATTGTTTTGGGTTCAAATCAAGTTATTAAGTTAGATCCATGTCCAAGAAACCTATATCTAAAATTTCAAGTGTTTACACCCAAAATTGTTGGAGGAGTTTGGTAGAGTTCTCAAAGGTCAATTCGTTAAACTTTGACCCCTTAACAGCTAAATTTCTGGCCGAAAACAAATCATATAGATTTTCCCAAATCTCGGTACCCAGTATATCAAATTTCGAGTCTGTAGACTAAAAATTCACAGAGTTATTGCGTAGGGAAATGTACACAGACAGACACACAGACACGTTCACTTTTATAGAAATATAGATTTTCAATGGTGACTTTGTGTGTGTGCATGTACGTGTAGGGGAGGCTCACTATATATAAAAGAATATTTAAATAAATGGTATTGGGTGCAAAAATTTTTCACAATGGGACTATTTAAAAAAAATAATAAAATATCTTTTTTCATAGAGAAGGGATCATTGCAAAGAAGTGCTTCGAAATGCTCCGATGACTATTGGGGCATCACATACAAAAAAAATTGGATTATTTCCAAAAATAATAATACGTCCTTTTCTTGGTTATAATAAACAAGCATGAACAACATTTTTATTTTTTTAATTTATGGAGAATAAATGTGGGATTATTTCTCATGGAGAAAACGTAAATTATTAATTATGTGAACCGACATATTTTCATTGGAAGAAAATTTTCATTTCAGAAGTCTTTTATGTTTGTATAAATCATGCCAGAGACAATGTGATTGATATTTAATATACGATATCAAATCTGCAGTATACAAGAAAAGAAGTGAAACTAACACATACAAATTTAGTCATATTTTACAAGATGAATAAACATTTGTCAAATAAAAAATAAATTAAATTAAAATCATTTCTAGAAAGTAAAAATGTAATGTCTGTTTTACATGCTGACATGTTATGGTTAGATGCTTCTTTTAGATGAAAATTGATGATTTGTATTATTTAATTGTCCAACTCAGAAATTCCTGTATGGAATTTCGATAACGATTCTCAAGTTTAACAAGACACACCTGAAGAAGTAGTCTCATTAATAAAAATGCTGGCATATGTTAGCTTTTAGAAATTGATTTGCAAAATGAACCATATCACTGGTCAAATCTTTATTTGTTTCAAGCACATCCTCATCACTTCCTCCCAGGTTTTCCTTGATCTCCCCTGCAAAGTAATCATGCTATCTCAACTGTTCTTCATTTAAAACCGAAGCATTTTTATTCATTCTTTCAATGTGTCCAAATTAATAAAATCTTTTGTTTTGCATGCATCTCCTTATACTGGCCAAATTTAATCTCCCTATCAGCAGGCAACTGCTGTATGTTTCATTGACTTAACTGCAACATTTGACTCTGTTGATTGCTAGTGCTTTTGAGAGATAATAAACCCAGATGAATTTTAACTCAAGCTGTTAAGTCTAAAACCCACCAATGTACATAAGCATATACTATGTATACACATCATGCACACACGTTTATTACTATACATATACTACATAGAGATATGCACACGTGTTGTGTATACTATTCACAAAAATGAAAGAAGTACAGGGTGGAACGATAAAAGTGCCACCCTAAAGAAAACAATACGGCTTTATTTTAAAACTTTTATTGAAAAAAAATCAATTCTGTTAACTTGATTATGTAATAAAGCTGATATCTCTTCAATGTAGCTGCCTTCAGCCTCAATCACCACCTCAATACAGGATCTCTTTGGCCATGAGCCAGTACTAAGTCCTGCTGTCGCACCCAGGATCTGCCAGCGGCCACCTGATTGCACTAGGTGATCACAACATTCTTCAGCAGATCCAGGTACACATGTGTGTTGACTTCTAAGATGTGAGGTGGCATGATGTGACCCTCACTTGAAACCACACCAACAACCATAATCGTGGCTAGAAACTTTTTCATCACCCTGGACATGTCCCTGTTATTTATGGCAATCTAGCGATGCATTTTGAAGGTGCTGGCAATGGTCCTGTGGTTATAACTCGAATCGCTAGAGAGCATGAGTTGTACAGCAGTGCATTTTCAATCTCGCTCGATGAACATTTTGTTACTTTCAAACGTGATAGAAGGCTCCTATCGCTCTTGGGATTTGTACACAACTGGCCAACTAGTAGATGGTCTACAGCAAAAAAAAAAAAAAAATAGTTTTCATGAAATGAAATGAAATCATGTCGTCTTTTCTAGAGTGACAATTTTATTGTTCCACCCTGTAAATAGACACACATTATTATTAGTCATGAAGATGTCCAGAGAATTCTGACGAACTTAGGCAATGTAATATTGATTATTTTTCCTCGTGGATGAATTAGGCAATCACCCAGTTAACAGCAGAAAGTGAAATTCTTACTCTTATTAATTCCATATTCATATTAACCTATAATATAGTTCTTGTGAAGCTCTGAGAATTCTAATGCTTTTTTAGCCTGTGTCAAATAGCAATATATGACAGATATATATATGAAACACAAAAAATGTCAGTTAGTGTGAAATATTGATATTTCAAACTTTCACTAAGGCTTTGTCTGTCTCTGAATACTGGTCATCAGTAAAGGAAGAGAAACTTTCAAAATAAATGAATGGATGTCTATTTCTTTTTTATCAGTGTAAATAGTAAATAAACATCATGTATACATGTGTATATGCACTCATGTGTATACTATAAAAACAATGTACACATATAAAGTATACACACGTATGTTGCACACCTACATTTACTATCCACATGTGTATACTATGCGCACATGTCAATACTATATGTATACACATATGCATATACTGTATATCTATATATATACGTGTGTGCACATAAATATGTGCATAGACATGCATATACTATACACACATCATATACATGTGTATATTATATAGATAAATAATACATTTATTTGTATATTATATATGGCCACATATGTAAATTGTATATGTATATCATCAAGAAATGCTATGAAACGAGAAAGAGGAGAAGCATTTGCCTTTTCAAGTGGCGAAAGTAGACACGGCAGAGGCACATTACTCATTTTTTCATCAATGCTGTCAGTTGAAAAACATCGGAACTGACAAGAGATTATCGGAAGGATCCTCTTCAGATGACTTGGAAGACAAATGCTACTAGTTCAGCTTAAAATTAACAAGATTTTCTACTTTGGTTTAGTTTATCCTTTTTATGACATATCAACCATTTTCAAATTATCTAAAGCTGAAGCACAATGACTTTTGTAAATGACTCACTGTATACAATTCATTGAATACATGTTGATATTTTTATCCATAGCTTGGCGGGGAGGGGGGTAATTTCTGAAGAGTATTAGTGCATAAATGATAATAAATCTGATAGGCTGTGATGATGTCCATTACGCTTGTCATGCACCCTATACCCCTATCTGGATAATAAAAAATCTTGTTTAATTTACAATTAACATAAATTCACAATTAACTTTTCAGATTTGCTTTTTAATATTTGAAAACCTGTGTCAGAAGCATCATATTGAATGCTGGGATCTTACATTTTTCTTTCATCTGACTGCCATGTAATTACAGATCCGTAATCAGATGGGTCTGCAATATTTTTTTTTTTTTTTTTTTTTACAAGGGAGTCATGACTTATCAAGGCCTAAAAGTTACTCTAGGATAAGGCTTAATGAGTTTCAGGTGGTGAGTGAGGCAACACAGTAATGATTGGTAATGGTGAAAATTGAGTAGAATTTGATTATTTAAGAAGACAGCTCAATAAGAACTTGTTTACATTAGACTTGAAAACAACTCTGGTAGTCAGCTGGAAAGCAGCCCTGTGGTATAGAATTTCACAGGCATGCAGTTCTAGAAAAGAAACTTTGTTTATGGAATTTTTGTTTAGTTTTAGGTACAGATAGAGAGTAGGAGAAATTGTTGGCAGTGGTTGTAGTTAGACAAGTGTTTGTTGTGAATGTATTGCAAGGAATGACCATAGACTGAAGTTGAGTCAAGCATTTTCCATGAAAATAACAATAGAGCAGCAACGCCTCTTTTCTAAGAATAGGTTATAAGGAAGAGGAAAAGAAAGATGACCAAAGTCAATACATTAGATTGGAAGATTTGCTGAAAACATTATACTTGTCTAGCATAGAGGTTGTTTTAAGAATGCATCAGTTACATTGGTATGATCATGTGGAACGATCATCTTCCTGGAATATGGATGTTTTGAATTGCAGGAAGGTTGGCTAACAAAGGAAAACTTGGAAGCAAGTGATTAGACAAAACTATACAGAATGGAATTTAGAGACAGTTGATCCAGTGAACCATCAAGACTGAATAGAGTTTGCAAAATATCCAAAAATGTCTGATTCCAGGGCAAGGGGAAAATGACATAAACTTAATAGAACATTCCATATTTCCAAATATTGTTCAAACCTGTTTCAAATATTATGTTTCTGAATATTTTTGATGAGAATCGATGTAACCCCTAACCTTCTTTATGTGTATTTTGTCGCACTCGGAAATCTTTTTGTTAAACTCAGGAATCTGCATGGAATTTAGAATGGAACTCTTTGTTTAATCCATGGGAATAGTATGCTCTCATTTTGTAAGCGATAATTTGGTAAAAGTCCTAATTAATTTGCAATTATATTTTGAGTATGGCCCGCACTGAGGATTAAACCTTCTAGAAGACTAACTTACAACTTTACCAAATACTTTATCCACTATGCCATGAGTCTGCAAGTTTTTGTTCAAAATTCTGTGCAGATTCCCAAGTTCGACAGAAAGATTCTCGATTTTGACAAGATATACCTGAAGGTTAGAAGTTACATCGACCTAAACATTGTGAAAATAACACTCAAGATGAGAACAGTTATTCTGAATAATCCTAATCATACAAACTGTTTCAAATATTCCAGCCATATATAGCAAGATCATGTAATATATAAAACAAAAGACATTTTCATGATGCGATTTTCATTACAAAAGAAAAAAACTTCACTTAATTTTGTAAATTGAAGTACATGACATACTTATCAAAATTAATATTTGCATTTGGTATGTTTTTCCCTCTTTTATTCACATTATAATTCTTTCTCATGTTATGTGTTGGATTTTTAGATAAGGATTGATAATTTGTACTATTTGGATTATTTGAACTACTATTCTCATCTTGGTTGTTATATTTACAATGTTTTGGCTGATGTAACCTCTGACCTTTATCAGGTGTATCTTTTCAAACTTAAGAACCTTCTAGATGAACTTGGAAATCTGTATGGAAGTGAACTTTTATTTAATCTACAAAAGTAGATTGTTCTTATTTCATCAGCCATGACTACGAAGTATTAATTTTTGTTATTCTTAGTTATTATCGTCTGTAGTAAGGATCGAACCTTCAACCTCTAGAAGACTGTCACTCAGATTTGATTATTATTACATCATGTAATTGCATCATTCAGACCCTTAAGTTTAACATATAAAGATTCACAAATACAAATAGAAGGTTGCTAAATTCAAAAAGATGCACCTGAAGAAAGCTGGAGGTTACATCGTCTGAAATGCTGTGAATATGACAAACAAAATGAAAATAATAGTCTGAATAATCCAAATATTTCAAATCTTTCTCATGTGCCATAATTAACATTAAGTTTTATTGAATCCTATATATAAATAATTCCTATTGGATTATAAAGCCTTATTCATTCAGCACAATGAACTTGCTTTTCAAGATCTACAGTAAAAATAAAACTTGTGACATGACTTTTGGCTATTTTAAGATAAGATGAGCGCTTTTGAAATAATTTAAACGAACAAAAAGTTAAAATTGACTGGATAATTGAAAAGTACACATAACTAATTAAAATTTCTCAAACTGATAAAAAAAGATGTGTGCAGAGACACACTCTTATTAACTAGTTGTTCCTATTCAACATTCTCATGGTGTCATTTTACTTCTATTTTTTTTTTTTTTAACTATGCTGTTTACTTTTACCAAATTATTTTTTATTTAGTTTTTTTTTTTACTCATGTTCATTATTGTTATTATTGTTTTATAGGATTTTAAAAGCTAAATTTTATTAAATAAGAGTTTGGTCACATTTTTTAAAACATTTCATAAGATTGATTTGAAAATATTAGAAAATCAAAAAATGTTATAAAAAATGTTTTTTTCTGAAACTTTCAGGGCCATTTTTTTAAAAAGAAGACTGTTGTTCTTTTAATTTTCTTTTCTTTTCATTTTTTTGGTGGTAGTAGCCTTGAATGGTCCACTTCTCGTAGAGAGAGAAAGAAGGATACATCCAGTGTTGTTGACAGTTGTTCTAAGTTTGAAGTTGATGCATATATGCATGGTTTGACAAAACTATTTTAATAAAATATTAAAATCATTTAAAAAAAGTTTTTTTCTGAGATTTTCAGTGTAATAAACCTTTTTATTATAAACTAGATGTACACGCTCGGCCATGCGTTGCTTTGGCTGTCTGGCAAGCATTAGATTGATTTGTATCATACAGACACACAAACACACACATACACACAAAACACATACACAAACACACATGGACGCACATGTACAAACACGCACGCACACATACACACAAAGAAACATGCACACACATGCGCGCATGCACACACACTGAGAAGCACACACACTGATGCACGAACGCAAACACATGCACACTCACACACATGCACATACTATGCAAATAGTCAGAAATAGATAGTTTAAAGGCTTCATATTCACATATAGGAGAATTTCAAGTATATAAACTGTCAATTTCTGGTTATGATTAAATGATAGAGTCAAGTAATATGGTTCACTGTGTAAGGTATCGACAAAATCAGGGTCTCAGCTATATTATTTACTTAATCCATTTTAATCTTTTTTATTTAGCATATAAAGAAAGAATTTTAGTCAATCATACTTTAGTATTTAATAACAACATGTACAATCTATGTAAACCCAAAAGATTTAGCATGGTTGCGTAACTGTATAAGAACAATTATTTAGCACATAAAGAAAGAATTTTAGTCAATTGTACTTTAGAGAAAATAAAAATTTATCTAGCTTAAAAAAAAGATGAAATAATAGCTTATTAGCATGTACCGATGTGTTGAAAAACAGTATTTAATAACAACATGTACGATATATGCAAACACAAAAGATTTAGTATAGTAGAGCAACTATATAAGATCAATTAACGTCTATGATATATTTAATGCATAAAATAAAAGAATTCTTGGCTTATGAACATGTCTTGATGTGTCACAGTTGGTTATTATGTATTTATTTGGTTAATTTTATTTCAAACGATTGCGTCTTGTAGAGAGTGATGCCATATTTGAAAACTTCTGGAGTGTTTGTTTTTGTAATAAGATTTAGATTCTGGAATAAATGGATTGTCAGCTCTCAGCCAATGAGGTTTGGCAGAATGTGAGAAGGAAGATGTTATTATTCTCGAATTGGGAAATGAAAAGCTAGGTAGTAAGTTATGAAAGCATATTCATAGCAATTAACCTACAGAGGTTTCCGGTTTTGGTTTTAGTCTGATGATTCCCTACAGACAATGAAACTTGGAAGCCTTGGTGTAGCTTAATTGCCATAAATTTATTTGCATAACTCTGTGTGTGTGTGTGTGTGTGTGTGTGTGTCTGTCTTCCAAAAACCTTTAAGTCATTTATACATGAAGAAATTGATGCAGTTTAAATCCTAAGGATACAAACTAAATCCCCTTATTGCAGTCTTAGAACGTGTATAAGTCGACTAACCATGAGAAAATACATTATGATTTCTTGAAAACTATCTTACAATCCCCCCTAAAAATAAAATTAGGAGTCATCTTTTTTTTCTCCTTAAAGACGATAACATTTGTAATGATCTTTTTAAGCAAGAGAAGATTTCAAGTCAATAATGAAAAGTTGAACAAGATTGTCAGTATCATAAGTGAAGGGCTCAGACTTCAGTAATGATGAGTGTTGTTGTTTTTTTTTTTTTTTTTTTTTTTTTTTTTGTAAACTGACTCCAGAGCAAAGAATTATATTTTTCAGCTGACTCCCCACTTCTGAGTTTGTATCTATTCATTGATCAATCAATCAATCAATCAATCTATCTATGGAATCAATAGAACAGCTCATTTTGGTGCATTTAAAGCATGGGCATGTTGGAGAGGGATGGGAGATGATTCAAAATCAGGGCTATTCTTGCAATTACCAAGTGAAAATAAAATGGAGATTTAGAAGAATTCAGTAAGAAAAACTCTTTATTGTTTTGCATCATTTATTTTTGAATGAGACTGAAGACAAAATGAAAATGTTTTATCATGCAAAGGGATTTGAATTCACAGCCTTCAGATTATGAAACTTTTGTGTTTAGTATATTCCTTTTACAACTCCTTCCCCAAACTTCTCATCTCAGTCACCCTTTTGCAATTGAGTCTTTTGTACTAAGAATAGGCACACACACAGTTTACTTCATTTATATGTCACATTTCATTGAAGACTAGAAAAAGTATGTGGCTTCTGAAAATTACTCGTTTTCTTTTACTAACAATTCACTACTTACCAAGGCCCAAAGACCACTCAATGATAAAGGTTAATGTGGATGGTGAGACAACATTGTGAAGATTAGTAACAATGGTTGTAACTGGTCAAAACTTGATTATTTAAGAGGATGGCTTGACAAGAATTTGTTTACAGTGAACTTGAAAATAGCCATGCTGTAGCCAACTGGGGTGTTGTAGGTAGTTCTTAGGAAGAAACTTTGCTCATGGAAATGCCATTTAGTTTTAGCTACAGAGGAGAAAGTGAAATTATTGATAATGATTGTAGAGAATATCCCAATGAAAAAGAAAAGCTTGCTTCTAAAAATGAATGAAATAGTAAGTTACACGCATTTATTTTTGCACCCACTTGCATACTTATGATTTTCTGATGACTGATTTCACGCATATATATATATATATATATATATATATATATATATATATATACTAGCAAGCTTCTTGGTGCTGTCAAGGAATCTATTTTCATTTTTGCCCCCATACATGACGTCCTCTATAACGTCATGTATGACTGCTACTATAATGTCATAATATGCTATATATGCTATGACATCATTGTAAACAAACAGCAATACGGATTTAATGTAATACACATTATATATATATATATATATATATATATATATATATATATATATAATCATCAAAAGTAGCTTTAAGTCACTTATACACAAAGATTAGTTTAAATCTTAGGGATACTAACTAAATCAGTACATTGCATAAGCCTATTTTATTGCTGGAGAATTCACAAAATATAAAAGAGGGCTCATCTATCTCAGCAGTAATTGATTTTTCTGTTAAGTCTTCAATCGATCGTCTCTTCCCATAGGAAGACGTTTAACTATAGGAGGGCTAATTGGGATGAACTTTACAGCTACCTATATGATGTCCCATGAGGTCCTATTTTTGATATATCTCTGAATACTGCTGCCAAAGAGGTTACTGACTGGCTTCTTGTTGGAACTGGCACCTTTATTCCTCATTGTCAGTTTCAAACCAAACCTCATTGTTCTCTCTGATTTTCATTTGTTTATGCTTCTGCCATTGCCCATCGTAATCATTACTCCAATCAGTATCATTGGAATGGCTCTGCGGCTTCTACACAATCCTACAGAAGAGCTAGTAATGCCTACAAGAGAGCAATTTCTGAGGCTATGTCTAACTATTCTCAAACGATTTGTGACTATCTCAAAAGATTGACTCTTGTGATTTTTGGAGCATCTATAATAGTGTTTTTTAATAGTGGCAAGTCTGTTATTCTTCCTCTTTTTAATGGTTTCCAGCTCATTTCATTTTCTAAAATTGAGGCTGATCTCTTTGCTTGTCTTTTTGCTGACAATTCTTTTCTCGGTTATTCTAGTGCTGTTCTTCTGGATTTTCCTTCAAAAACTGACCAGTTTCTTGATTCTATAATTATTCTCCTGCCAAAGATGGTTGCTAGAATTCTTGCTGGTCTTAATCAGTCTAAAGCTTCCAGTCCTGATTTTATTCCTGTTGTTGTTCTCAAACGTTGTGCTCCTGAACTTTCTTCTATTTTCTCAAAATTATTCATTATTATTATGAGATGTTTGTCTTAGTCCTATTTCCTGTCTTCTTGGAAGGAGTCGTTTGTTGTCCCCATCTTTAAAAATGCTGGTGATCAGTCTGACCCAACTAAATATTGTCCTGTTAGTCTTCTCTCTGTTATTAGCAAAGTTTTTGAGAGATTAGTCAACAGTAAGTTTGTTCATTTAATGATGTTCAGTATGGCTTTTGTGATTTTCATTCAACAGCTGATCTATTGTCGGATTTGTCAGTTTATGCATAATTCAAGAGAAGATAGGATCATTGCACTTTACATTTCAAAGGCATTCAACAGAGTGTGGCATTCTGGTCTTCTTCATAGAGATTATGGTATTGGTGGTAAAGTTTTGACATTATTAGGTCTTTTATTTCTGATCGAAGCCTGCAAGTAACTCTGGATAGTGTATATTCATTTTCTTTTCCTATCAATGCCGGTATTTCTCAGGGTTCTATTCTAGGTACAATGCTGTTTTTTCTCTGCATAAATGACTTTACAGAGAATATTATTTAAAGGATTAACATTTATGCTGATGACACTACACTTTATTCTGGTATTGCTTTCCACCCACCTTCCACCAAGGTTAATCTCTATCTTTACAAATCTATCAGATCATGTGTGGAGTACTGTTCTCATATATGGGCTGGTGAATCTGTCTCATTTGAAAGTTCTAGATAAATTGCAGAAACATATCTGTAATTTGATTAGCCCCACCCTCTTTTCGTCACTGCAACTCCTCTCTCACAGACGTAATGTTGCTAGTCCCAGTTTTTTCTATAAATACTATACTGGCATATTTTTTCCAAAATTGTTAGGAAGCAGCATAGAAATATAGGACCAAGCAAATGGAAAACACAGAAGTCAATAGAGAAACATGTATAAATTGATATTTTGTCCGTAAACATTATTAAGGCTTTTTCAATATACATAATATAAGCAAAAGATGAAGTATTTATATGTACAGAAGAGGAAAGTAGGTGTAAGATTACCTTTCAAATCATTTACATTTTGAAGTTACTCCTACTAGATACTGTTGTATATAGAAATAGTCCATGTTTTCTGATATTATGCATCTTGAAAAAGCCTTAATAAAGTTTTGGACAAAATACTGAATTTTATATATCTTAACTCCATAGTGTTCCATCTGGATTTGGTTTATCCTTTACTTCTATTTTGTTCTACTTATACATTCTATCGGATTTTCACCCACTAAAAATACCTCACACACACACACACACACACACACACACACACACTACAACTGATACATAGTGATAATTATTACAAGTGATGATTACATTCAACCACTCATAAGGAAAAGATTTGCTCTAATTATTCTTCAAGGAAAAAAGAAAAGTTAAGTGAAAGCTGATTTGATAAAATAAGTGACTACAAGAAAACCGCGTGTAACCAACTGGCAATGGATTGCCTACTGAACCAGATTTCAAGTGCAGTTCAGAAGTACCTATTTAATTGCCTCCTTGTGGAGAAAAAGTTAGACACAATATCAATTTTTAATCTGGGTGATATCCAGATCCCCTAAAAGGGACAAAAATAAAAATTTACTCAGTCAAAAAAAAAAAAAAACAACTTTCCTTCTTCTGACTAAGGACAGAATAGATACCACATTTTAATACTTTTATAAATACTATTATGACATGTGTTCTTCTGATCTATTCTCTGCTTCCTTTGTTCAAGCTAATTTGACTTGTTAGTTGGGTGGTCTCCATCAATTCGCTGTTTTGATAACTCATTATAATATAGCTTCTTATTTAAGTAGCTTCTTTCTAAGAACTGCAAGAGTGTGGAACTCTCTTTCTGCTCACTGTTTTCCAAACATTACTCTGTTGATCAATAATGTTAATTGAAAAAAAATGAGCAGAAAGATCTTAGAAGATAATTTACTAAAAAGAGACTTGCTTTTATTGACTACCAGTCATTGCCTGGGGCTATAAAAAATTAAACAGAAGTTAAATGGTGTGTAACACCTTTATATTAAAACCTCTCTCTCTCTCTCTCTCTCTCTCTCTCTCTCTCTCTCTCTCTCGACAACACGGGCATACTTTTTCGTTTCAGATAGTGTTTCTCCATTCTCTTTATCTTTCTCTCTTTTCCTTGACGATCTTTACAATTTTTTAACTCAGACAATTTCAAGTACAAATGGTCCTGTAAATTCTCAATTTCTTTCATTTAAAAAATATTAAGAAAATATGAATTTTTATGAAGCCAATAGTTTAAAGAGGGTTATAATACATCAATTACTCAAAGTAATACTGTAATTTCACAATTTTTAATACCAGGCAACACCATGTAGAACAAATGGTCCTGATAAATTCCTAATTCCCCACCCCTAATTCATGTCAATATATAAGGAAGATACTTAATATTGATAAAGGCAAAAGTAAAAAAAAAATAATCAGTTATTACTATCAGATACAGTTGGTGTTATCCGGGAATTAATAAAATCTTCTTGTTACTGAAAGCAAATAAAAAGCTTTTAGTTCTTCATGGTAATTCCTTCAATGTTTCACGGGATGTTCATTACATTTCATAAGATAATGAAGATTTTTATATAATTTGAAATTAAGGGGCACAATTTTGAGGTACGATGAAATTTCAGACTAAGACAAATCAATACTGAATTAGTTTCTGATCCAATATACTGTAGAGTAGTACGTCACATATATTAGATGAAGAAACGTCTTTTTCTGACCCTACACTGGTACTCCCTCCCTCCAATAATACTGGACGAACATGTCCATTTTACATAAACAGGTAAATAAAATCAAGGTAAACCAGCCTCTGTAAAACATTACGATCTCATGATGTGGGACCAGAACACTTTACACTTATTACTCTGAAGCTTTACATGGTAATCTCCTATAAAATTTTTAAAAATACAAATATTTGAAATCCACAACTTTGAAACAAATGAGACCAGCAGTATTTACAGTTCATGCAACAACTTGTTAAGCTATAGAAATATAATATCATGCTATGAAAGGAAGGATTTCACGACTATCTGAACAAATTCTACTTATAAAAAAATCAGATCATCCCAAGCGTCTTGTGATTCCGTGAGGGAGAGGGCACGTAGAGTAGTATGCCGGGCGTCCTTTGACTCAGCACCAGTAACTCCCTAACAATACTGAGGAAACCTAAACACTTGCAATAGTTTGCATAAATAAGGTCAATATAAGCTGGCCTCTGTAAAAAAGTTAAGATCACATGATCTGAGACCAAACACTTTACACCCGTCACTCTGATACTCACACTAAAAATGCATGCAAAAACTTGACAGTCTGTAACAAAAGGTTGTTGTAAACAATCTCGGTAGAAAACATGTTTCAGCAAACTTAACACATTTTCATCATTATGATGAAACTGTTGATTTTGGCACAATATGTTAGCAACATGAATTGTTAATAACACCTTGAACTTTATCCAGATTGCCATCTTTAACTATGAATTACTCGCTAATAATCTATTATATAAAGTTATGAGGTGCCTTAAATAAGTTTCCAGACTTTTTTGTACAGGTATTTAAAATTGTCATAGACTCTTGAACATTCAGTATGTTATTGCTATACATACTATGAGATAAAAAAAACAAACAAACAATTTTTATGATTTCAGGTCCAAATAAACAGCTCCAGCAGGAATTGGAATACACCCTACTAAAGTGATTGTTACAGCTGGTGAATTTCAAAAATGCAATTTGGGCGTGAGGACACTTTAGAAGAACGGTATGCAATAAAATTGTTTTAAACTTGGAAAAAATGCCACAGAAACATATGGAATGCTTCAAACTGCTTTCGAACCATCTTGCATGAATCGAACATCAGTTTTTGAGTGGCATAAGAGTTTCAATGAAGGCAGGGAGTCTGTAAGGGATGACGAGATATGTGGAAGGAATAAGAAAGTCATGAGGAACTGAAGATGTGGAAGATTTGCATAAAGTTTGTCCCAAAGGTGCTCAGAGAAGATCAGAAAGACGTTGTCATGGGCATTACGACAATTCCTCACCCTCCCTATAATCCAGACCTTGCTCCCTGTTACTTTTGGTTAATCCTTAAGCTCAAAGAAAACCTTAGAAGCTGCAATTATGAAATAACTGAGGAGATGAAAGCGGCTGTGGCAAAGGTCATTGACACATCCACACAAGAGGACTTCCACGGGGTCTTCCAGAAGTTGTTGGAATGATGCTACAAGTTTATTACAGCCAGGGAAGATTACTTCAAAGGGGACTAGAGTTTTGTGTGTATTATCAATAAAAGTGCTCATAGGGAAAAAGTCTGGAAACTTATTGAAGGCACCTCATAAGTTGTCTGTTTGGGTGTGTGTCCAGCTAAATCTCAAAAACTATACAAGAGACACACATAAAGCTGATATTCTTTTTTGACATTGTCTTGGACAAAATATAGCCACTTTTTCTTTCTTTTTTTTTTTTAAATATTCATTTTTGGAGAGTCAACTAAGACATAATTAGCCAGGGAGAAGGGAGTTGGGTCAACATTTAGAGATACATTTTAATGTAGCCATGTAGAAATTTGTCAAAAACTTAGCCTAGCTTTGAGAAACACTAATTCCACAAAGATTATTTAATGTTCAAGAAATTTAAGAAACAAGATACTCGGCATTGTCTGGTAATACATTAAAACAAAAATGTGTTTCATTACAGGGTTAAGGGAAGACAAGAGCAATAATTTTAAAACTGAAAGCTTGAGTGAATGTCTTACATTTTTATTATTATTTTAAATAAGAGAAGGGAATAGATAGGGAGGAAAAAAACAGAAAGTGGGCAGGGAGAGGGAAAGATGAAGATAGAAAAATTTGAAAAGAAAGATGTTGCACCTTTTTCAATCGGTATAGAAAAATTTCAGAGTAATTTCTGATTTCAGAAATGATTCTTTTCATTTTCTTTCTTTGTTTAACACCTAATTTTCTATTGCGGATACTAATGACAAAATGATAATATTTATTGACTTAAAACTACTAGTAAAACTAAAATCAATAGATTATAACAAATTTAAAAAAAATAACATGAGTGGATAAATACAAAAAAAATGGCACCAGTTAAAAATATAAATGAAAATCTCACAATGAATTTATCAAAATCATTGATACAATACATAAAAGGAAAATATTAAGTTTGTCAAAATAAAAAGAAAATTATATCTACATTTAAAAGTAGATAATAACTATCTGCTAAATACACCAAACGCAAAAAATAAATGAAATTCTACATTTTAGGCGATTAGGTGATCATAAAATTGGAATCATTAATTGTATTGAAATCAAAAAATATTGAAATCATCCCGTTACTATTACACATAACATTTTTTTTTAATATAAGGAAGGTGGTGTTTGATCAACACTGCTGGGGAGCTATGATTTAATATATTGTTTTGTTTTTTTAAATCCCTGAAACAGTGTCTCATCGCAAACAACTGATGTTCTCTGAAAACGTAGGTATATTGTTAGTTTGAGAAAGCAGGTTTGTTCAGCAATTACAGGAGATTAAATGACTTACTGACAAAATAATTTTCCAACAGAAGGACTAAAAATTAAATTTTTATAAATTTTTTTTTTTTTTTTGTATAGCTTTTAAGATTAAAAAGCTTCCAAGACTATATATATATTCTCCAAACAAGACCTATCAGCACTGAACCATAAGGGACTACTATGATAGGAGCCAGAATTATAGAGAGTAGCTGAATGAGGAGTTGGGCAGTTAAACATTTGCTCAACTCCTTTGTCTATTAGTTCAAAGCAGAGGAAGCTTAAATGACTCCTAGTGTTTGGCCTTGTTTCCTGACTAGGACAATGAACACCATCCCACTCATTCCCCCCCCTCTCTCTCTCTCTCTCTCTCTCTCTCTCTCTCTCTCTCTCTCTCTACAACATGGGCATACTTTTTCGTTTCACATAGTGTTCTCCATTATAAAAACCATAGAATCTTATTCTCCTCTTTACTTCGCTCATTCTTGTGAAAAAAAAAATGTGCCAATATAATCAGCAATTGTTGCCCAACAAGATGGCATTTTCTTTCTTATCAGCCGGTAGATTATGACACTCACAAGTTCTACAATCATTTATTTGACCAAATTTCATGTCATGTAGATTGAATTTATTGTATTAATTATTGGTAATGTCACGACTTTTTTTGAATTGCAGAACAAAGTAGACATTAATAATAATATTTGCCAGCAAGATTTGCTACTTGCCAAATCTGTGACAATCATTTATTCTTATGAACACTGCAATACAAGTTGGGAATCAGAATCGGGAATTTCGGCAGTCATTGAAGTAGGATTGTTATTTTGTTTTTGTTTTAAATCAACAAAAATATTCATCAGCCAACTCCCTAATTGCGAGGTAGAGAATCAGAGCCAAGAATTTTCCAAGTAGTCGGAATCAGGAATAAATAAAAAAAAAGAAATGAAAAGAAATCACTCCTCAAAACAAAATTTTTTCAGCTGACTCCCATCTCTGGCTATGACAGGAGAGCTTATACATAAATATCAACAGGAACCAGGCAGTCTATCATTTCATTACTGAAGTTTAATATCTGGTTGTAAGATGTTGAACCACTTCTGTGTTTATAGACAAATGATACCCATTGAGAGTGACAACATATGTAGTTTATAGTATAGCAAACAATTGTCAAATACAGTATGTCCTAAAATGCAGTACTGTTGCCACATCTGGGGAGGAGCTGCTAAGAGTACCCTTTTCTGCCTTATATGGGTACAAAACTGTTTTCAAAATCTAGTAGGCAAAGACCTTTTTGCCACCTTACATCCTCTTTCTTACAGGAGATGTTGCAAATTTATTTCTGCTCTATCATTATTTTCATAATAGGTTCTTGACTGCGCTTGAATCTATACCCCTCACTCTGAAAACAGTCATAACAAATACTCGTCTAGCTACAGAAACTGTTGACAATTTCCTTCAGTCTCTACCTGTGCCTTAAACTAAATGAAAATTCCATGAGCAAAGTTTCTTTCCCAGAACTATCTATCTGTGGAAGACAATACCTTAGGGCTACTTCCTGGCTAACTATCTCATGATTGTTTTCAAGTCTAATATAAATAAGTTCTTGCTGGACTCTTCTTTTAAATAATTAAACCCTACCCACGTTCACCATTGCTGATCATCATGGTGTTGTCTCACTGCCTACCTGACATTTGGTAACCTTTATCGTAGAGTGGCCTCTGGGCCTTGATAAGTGGATACCCCCAAGTAAAAAAAAAAAATCTGATTTATCATTGCTTGTATATAGTGACAGGGGTAATCCACGGCAACTAAATGCAATGTTGAGAAAAACAGACAAAAAGCTACTGTTATTTATGAATTTCCCTACTTCCAGGCTTTTTGCTCTATCAAGATTTGAAAGTATCACTTAACTATTTTACCCAATAGCTGGGAAAAGAGTCAGAACTTTTTCAAGAGAAAGTGATAGTAACAGCACTTTATATTCCCAAATGGTAACCCTTCTAAGTACTGATCGTGTCCAACATTGCTTAATTCATAGTGATCCAACAAGAACACACACATTTTTGTCACTATCTATCTACCCACTTTTAAAAACTGCAAACTGGTATGAATAAAAATGTACTTGATAAATGTTCTCATTTTATCATTATTTCAAGATTCAAAGATTGTGACCTTCCCCACTAGAAAGAGAAGCAAATACTACAACCATAAGATTATCTCAAAACTTTATATAGTGAAAGTATACAAACAACAACAAAAATATATCTACATTGTCTTTTTTTCACACTGTTGTCCTCATCAACATTGATATTTAGATTTAGTTTTCGTCTCTCCACCGCTGGAGGAATGTCAGGTGATTTAAAATGTGATAGTTTTAGTGGAGATTTTTTAAACGTCAACATTAACGTCTCTCATCAGACCTAAATATAAATATCAATACCGACAAGGACACGATTAAATAGAGTTGGGCGGTGTGGTAATTTTAGTTTCTGTATCAATTTCGTTTTTTCTTTCTTTCTTTTACGCTTCAGTTTCTGCTTTTTTATTTAGTATTTTTCTTTTCTAAAAGTCATTTATTCACTTTAACTCCCCCCTCTCTATCTCTCTCTCGTGTGTGTGTGTGTGTGTGTGTGTGTGTGTGTGTGTGTGTGTGTGTGTGTGTGTGTGGTGCTGGTAGTGATGATGATGATGAAGGAGGAAGAGGTGTTATTCCAAATTTATTTCAATGAAAAGGTAGAAAACTTTACACCTCAATCATCCTCTTATGTTAATAAGTTAACTGTTGAAATCAAATTTATATGATTAATTTTTAAGTTAACTTTTTAAAATGATGACCATGATTAAAGACTTCATTAAAAAATGAAGAATAAAACTTTGAATCTTGATTCTGTTCTATTCTTTAACAGCTTTATTCTTTGATGGGAAAGGCACCTAAACAGCAGAGAAGACTGTGGAAAAATAGATGAAATAGTAAACCACATTAACGCTGAATGCAGCAAACTGGTCCCAAAAGAAATATAAAAACAGACATGACTGGGTGGGGCAAGTAGTTGACTGGGAACCCTGCGAACAATTACACTTTGAACATGCAGAAGAATGATACATGCACAAATTGAAGTCAGTATTGTTGGAAAATAAAAGGCACAAGATCCTCTGTGACATGGAAATACAAACGGACAAACTCATCCAAGCAAGAAGACCAGACATGATTATAGTGAACAATAAATAACAGATGTGTCCAATAGTAGATTTCATTGATCATGGAAACAGAAAAATTGAGCAAATATATGAAGCTGGTCAGAAAACTCAAAAGTATATGATAGATGAAGTACAATAATGCCAACAATTGTAGGAACACTAATAATATTTCCAAAAAATATGGAAAAAAAACTAGGTGTAATTGGACAGAAAACATTAACCCTCATAAGCAGATAACACCGACCAACCACATATTAATAAAAGTACACAAATCAAAGAGTACTAAAACTGCCATGGTAGATACATGAGAAAAATCTAATAATTTGACCCCCCCTCCCATCCAATAGCAATATCAGTATTGGTTAGTACCATACAAAATGGTAATAAATGAGAAGGAGAATGGAAATATTGAGGAGGAAATGCATTATCCAAATCTTCACTCAAATCGAACCAATGACACTGAAATCATGACAAGGCTTATTACCACTTAAATTCTAGTGAATGGTAAACAGATGGTGCGAGAATGCAAAATGCAACGTTTATCGAAAAGAAGTAGAGAGCATTGGAAATCTTAAGAAACTTATCACTCAGATTCCAGAAAACACCACATGATGGATCAACTACAAGATGGCGCATGACAGGATCCCTCGCGCATGGATAATAGAATGCTTGAGGATGTACAAAATACCAGACAAGATTATCAATTTGATTGAAAAACCAAAGTGAACATGGAGACTTGAACAAATAGCTGAAAGGCAATACATAACCGAGATAAAAAATACAAAGCAGTATTTTCAAAGGAAATTCCCTATCACCAATAACCATAATGACCATTAACAAGATACTAAGGAATTACCAAACTGGATACAAGTTTACTTATACTGATAAAAGAATGAATCAATGTTTCACAAGAAACAGAAAGGAATTAGAGATGCTAATAAATACAACCAGGAACTTCAATCAAGATATCTGAATGGAATTCAGTTTGGAAAAATGCATACTGCTAGTTATAAGAAGGGGAAACTTTTGACAACAAAAGGTATGGAACTACCTAACCAAGCGGAGATGAGGACACTAGGTGAACATAGAACCTACAAATACCTAGTGAGTAACAACAGCAGCAGTAGCAGTAGTAGTAGTAGTAGTAGTAGTAGTAGTAAGGGGGTCACAGATCTTTAGTTGAAAATTTGGGGTTATAAGCTGACAAAGAAGTTGCAAATCTAGAGTGCAATATTCAGGTGTGCAATTAGAAACGTCATCAAGACATAACATAGATCATAACAAAATATGTAAACACAATTCACAACATTTCACTTGTCTATCAATTAATTTAACATCAAATCCCTAGTCAAATGATAACTGCCTCTTATTACTGAAGGCAGATTATATTTTATTATGATGGGCAGTGCCTACCCTTAATATCACTTTCCTTTTCTCTACAGACAGCACACAGAATACAAAAAAAATCTTTTTCAAGGTACAATATTATTTTCTTTGCCGTTTATTATATAAACTTTTTAATTTATGCATTATTGTTTACAGATAAGTTCCCTATTATTATTTGCCCGAAAAAAAAAAAAAAAAGAAACAATCATCAACTGTTAAATATCTCACTTATCAAAAACTTTTGTTTAACATGTTTTATCCATGGGTATCTGGTATTTTAAATATTATGTGTCTATATTACCAGAATATTTTAACTTTCCTTTCTTCCCTCCATGTGTCTAACATCAAATGGAATTCCCATGAACAGAGTTTCTTTCCAAGTACATTTTATCTGTGGAACATGTTATTACAACATTGCTTCTTTGCAGACTACAACATGGCCATCTTCAAATTCAATGTCAACAATTGTAATCAAATTCTCTTCATTCGATTCATCAGTTTCAATTCTCATTTTCTTTATCACTTTACTGACACTATGAACATTTATCCTGAAGTGACTTTTATTTTTTTTTAATTCCAACAAAAATAGGAAGAAATGAGAGACAGATGTATTATTAGTAGAAAGCAGTGGTGAAGAGTCAGATAAAAAAAAAAAAAAAAAATCTGAACCTTGATTCAGATGTAAAAAATTTTGACTACTAACTGCATGTACATTATTTTTAAGAATGCCTTTTGATGATTTTTACATTTGGCAGTTGTTGACATACAACCTGTTTTCTAGATATAATTGCATTCTTATCTTCTGAAAATGATTAAATTTGACAACAAAGAATCCAAAGAGTAAAATATTGTATCTCTATGAGAATTGTCTGTCAGTTTATCACACTTAAGTTTGAAATATTTTCTCTTGATATATCTTGTTTAAAGTTTAAAGTAGCAGTTTTAGATGTATCCACACATCTGCATAAATTTGCTAAGTCTGCCACAAAGAAGGTGGATTCTTTTTATCATGTTAGAAAATTACTCACACCAGAGAATATCCTGTATCTCTACAAAGCTACAATTTACCTATGCATGGAATATTGTTGCCACATCTGGGCTGGTGAATCTACAACTAGTCTCTCCCTCCTAGACACAGTCTAAAAAATTCTACAATCTAATAGGTTCCACACTATCAACCAAACTCCAACCCTTGTTTCATTGCCGTAATGTTGCATCCCTGTACCTGTTTTACAAGTACTTTCATGGAATGTGCTCTGATGAACTCATTACACTTGTAACCACTCGAAATACATACCTGACAAATCTGTCAATAAGGGAAGTTCTACCCAAGATGCCGAAAAGCCTTCTACTCTAATAGTTTCTTCGCTCAAACTTTTAGACTTTGAAATTCCCTCTTTGTTTTCTACTTCCACGACTGTACTAAAATGCAAAAGTTTAATTGTAATATGAACAGATATCTTGCTCATCCTCTCATATATTCCCCAGTAGACATGATCCTAAATAATAGCCCTTATGTCTAAGTGACACTATGTCTTGTTTTGGAGAAACAAGAGCAAAAAAAAAAAAAAGGTGTTGTTGTAACCATGGTCAGATTGAGGCTTCTTTTCTAGAATGTTTGACATTCTCAACCATGGTGATCCTGGGCAAAGTCGCATGAGATGAATAACGAATCAGGATTTCACTGTTGAAGACCGACCACCTGTAAACTTGAGAGCTCAACTAAGTCGTCATCAATTCCCAAATGAAAGAAACGATTTTGATTACCTGTAGTCCTAGTCTTCATAAAGTGATAGACCTAACCCTAACACAGAATAATACAAAGTATTTTACTTTTGCTAATCTAAGAGGACTTAGGCTTTTTATTTTGTTGTTGTCATTATTTTGTTATTTTTTCCATATTTACTGTATCATACTAACATCATATAAACAGCTTCTTCATGTCGCAGTTTTAAATCGCAATAATCCATTTGCAGGTAAAACAGAATGTTACTTAAACCTCCAAAACAAAACACACTTAATCCTTACTAAGTATGAATCATCCTAAACAACTGATTTACTCGAGAAGCTTGCAATGTTACTCCGTAGAAGATGTACATAATGGAATTTTCTGCAAATAATAAAGATGGATTTGTATTATTCAGACTACTATTCTCATCTTGAATGTTATTCTCAGAACATTTTAATTGGTGTAACCTCTGACCTTATTGTCAAATTCAGGAATCTGAATGTAAAAATCTTGAAAATCTGGATAAAAATTTGAACAGGATTCTTTATTTAATCCACAGGAGTAGTGTGTTCTAGTTTCTTCAACTATGACTGGATAGAAGTCTTAAGTAATTTGTAATTGTATAATTAGAATCACCTATACTGAGCAATTATTCAAGACTTCTACTTGTTCATGATGGTGAAACAAATACCATCTACCCTTTGTGGATTAAATAAAAAGTCCTATTGAAAATTCCATAGATTCTTGTGTTCAACAAGAATTGCCTGAAAAAGGTCAGAGGTTACATCATCTGAAATGTGAATATAACATCTAAGATAAAAATAGTAGTTTGAATAATTCAAATCATCAATATTCATCTCCAAAATTTCAACACATGAAAGATGGATAGTAAAAAAACAAAAAATAAAAATGCCAGATAAACAAAAAAGAATTGATGATATTTGGCTAGTAAACAATTTAATAAATTTCTAATGTAAATTATCTCACGATTTTGCATTAAAAATAGTAGAAAACAAAACAAGTATACAAAGTTAATATATAATTTATTTTTATATTATTGCACATGAGCTGAAGCATCTGCCTACAATTTGTATGTCAAGACGAGGAACGCAACTGGTAACAAGAAAAAATATCTGGGATCAATAATTTCCAAAACAACAAATCAAAACATTAAATGTTCCTTTAGCTTATAGCTAAGAGTCCCCATCTGTCCGTCAGACCAAGCAGAAACCAACTGACCCCTCTTGTCTGGTCTGCTAGAATATATATAGATATCACTTGGATCAACTGTTAATTAATCTATGGATATAAAAGCTGACTGATCATAGGAACTCCACCATTGGTATGTACATAACTTTTACAAAGTCTTAAGTGGCTTGCAATCACAGCATGACATTTTGTATCCAAAAAAACATTATTTCAAGCCATTTTGTGAGGTGCTATAATCCTGAGTCAGATATTTCCCATCAATGGGTTGTTGTCTGGGGAATATATCTACGGACTCCATTAAATATGTAGCACTGTGCATGTTTACTCTCTCTCACTCTCTCTCTCTCTCTCTCTCTCTCTCTCTCTCTCTCTCTCACACACACACACACACACACACACACACACACACACACACACACACACACACACGAAGAGAACATGCAGTATAACGAATAAAATTATTACCAAAGAAAAATTACTAAACCAAACACAAAAAATACTAAAAACTCAACAGAAAAGTAACTCTGTATAGACAAATACAGAATTATGCCATTTCTTTTTTTAATTTTTTCTTTAAAAAGAGATAGCAGTCATTTAAAAATAATTACGACCCAGGCAATATCTTGTCTAGAAAGAATTAAATCACATTACATTTTATTGTTCTTAACATGCTGCAATGATCCACAATAAAAAATGGCAAACCAGAATAAAATACTGCTTTTATAGAAAGAAAGATATCAATGACAAAGAAACAATAAAAAGGCTGACTTTCTTTTATATATCGGACTAGCAGGTCGCCCAGCATTGCCCGGTTGTAAAATACACTTAAATATGATATCTTGATTAATACAGATTTCTTATTTATTATTATATTATATTGGACCAATATATAGTAATGACTTTAAAGGTTATTAAAAAAAATAACTTGTGCGCTACCACTGAGAATCAAAACCAAAACGTTTAGCTTATGATTTACTTTTTCCTTTGACGTTAATGCCTGACCTATGAAGACACGTTTGCTGAAAGGCTAAAAATTAAACCATCAACCAATAGCTACTACGTTACACATACATATTCGTTATGCCATCGTTCGACCTTCACCTGGAAAATTTCATTTTTTTTTAATTTTCACACTTTTGTACTGATTTTCCCCAGCTGAAACCCAAATATAGTTTCATGTTTGTAAACTAAAAACTGACAGAAGAGTTTGGTTGACAAAATTTGTTAAACAAATATATATGCATACATAAATATATATAGAAAGAGGTTTGCGTTTACTATAAGCTTTTTACGCAAGAATATTTGCATGAATATAATTACATGTAATAGTTAACTATAGGTGATCATCTCATAAGAAAACAAAAAAAAATAATAGGGATTTAATTAAAATGAATGTTCAAAAGAGTATGCAAATTAACTAGATCTTTTGCTAGTGAATGCAATTCCACGACCCATATATAACAAGGTTGTATTTTCTTTTTAAATAAAAAGAAGAAAGGGTTTTTAATATGAATATCAATACACACACAAAAAAAATTATAGGAGTATAGATAATCTAAAATCGTGTTTAACAAAATAACTTTGTAAATATGATGTTCAAAAGTATGTTTTTATACACACTATGGGAAAGCAAATGCTTTAAATTAGAAATTTAAAAATTACTTTGCTTTAGCAAAACCTCTGTATAATTCTGATAGAATCGAAAGCTAATAAACAAGATAAAGAAAAATAATTAAGAAATATGATGTAATAGATAAAGTACTTGGTAAAATTCAGTTGTAAATAGGTACCATCTTCTGGAGGTTGAAGGTTAAATCCTCAGTGTGGCTGACACTCAAAATACAATTGCGAATTAGTTAGGACTTCTACCCAGTCATGACTGTTGAAACAACGGCATGCTACCCCTGTAAATTAAATAAAGGGTTCCATTGATATTTCTGTGCAGATTACCAAGTTTGACAGAAAGATTCCAGAGTTTGACAAGATACACCTGAAGAACATTGCAGATTACATTGACTGAAACGTTATGAAAATAACACTCAGGATGAGAACAGTAATCCAAATAATCCAAATATTGTTGTTAACAATTTATGTTCAAATGTATCCACACATACAACTGCACATAAAACCGCAAGTTTTAAAAGTGCTTGATTAATGATTAAACATTTATTTAGCACCCAAGAAATTACTCATGTTAAAAACCTAAGAGTGAAAAATAAAACTTCTAAACATTACGTCATCTATTAAAGTAATGAAAGCAGCAAATCTCACAAAAAAAGATAATAGAATATTAAAAATAAAAAAAAAACATTTTAAAATGTTCTGAGTCTATTTGAATCAAAACTATTCCTGACCTTCTAAAAATAACATGATGGGATGCAGCAAATTACTAAACAGAAGATTTTGTTCAGTAGGAATTAATAAAAACTAGTGAACTACCTCGCGTTTCTAAGGGTCTTGAATAACAAGATAAAACAATTTTTTTTTAAAGTGTGTGACATCTTTCAAAATTTCCTCAGTAACATTACTTTTGAACACATACACAACGAATGTCTCCTACCTCATATCTTTAATTCATACATAAACTTTTGTAATTGCTTCAATATAATAGAAAGAAAAACGAAAGCAAGAAAGAAAAAGGTAATCAGCAATCAACTTATTAAACTAGCTTGATTGTTTCTTTAACAAATACGATTAAGAACCAAAGTAATTTTTTCCTCTGACCGTGCACTAATTGGATCCATAGTGATGCAAATTGAATGAATATTAGAGTACTTTTTCTTTACTTGGGTTACTGTTTAAGACAGTTTATATCAGTAAAAAAAAAATCCAATATTCATAAGTACATGGTTGTAGGGATATTATCAATTTAATAAGAGACGAGCAGGAATCCAAGGAAAATCCATGAGGACTTGCCTTCTGTTTTATCTTTCTTTTTACTATAAAATCATTATCAGTTAAATATCCTTAAAATTAATAAAACGAATATAATTTTAAGTTGACATCAGCATTATCAGGGCTCCAAGGACAAATTTATCTTTAGTTGACCTTTGACAACTAAATATTTCCATTTACTAGCCAAATAGAAAAGTTACTAGCCAAACCCATGTGATTTAAATATAACATCTTCGTTCCGTGATTTCCCTGTATTTTTCTTTTTAATAAGTGTAATTCTAAATATGCACCGGATTTTATGTTGAAACTTTTGAACTTCTTCAGATACTTTTTTTTTTAAACAGCCTTTGTTAAAAAAAAAAAGAAGTATATTGTTCTATTAAACTTTTATTGTTTAAATAATTTGACTTTGCTGGTTTTAATGGTTGAAAAGACATTTTTCACTCCGTAATGAGCTCTGGAAGATTGTCAATGAAAAAACATAATCAGCAAAAATAAGCGTTTTATTATTTCTAATCGCCGCAACTGTTTCACTCGCAACGTAAAACCCTGATTATTCAATTTGGAAACAATTTATTTTGATATAATTAAAATCTAATTATTTGTCAGCCAGTAACATTAAATATTTCTTTTTGATTACTTTTCTGCATGTGTGAAAGACAAACGAAGGTACAAGCATATTATCTCTATAAAGTAAGGTATGTGTATATGTTTATGTATTTGTATGTACAGGAGTTACTCCTAAACTAATTAACTATCATTATAAATTTTAGAACACAGTTGCTAGGGGTAAGGATGTGCAATAATAGCTTTATTTACTTTAATTTAGTTTTATGGTAATGATTTGAAATTTTTCACTCAGATGTTTAATTATATTTTTGTTTTATGAAGCAAAGAAAACCTATTTAAAAAAAAAATACTTTTCTTTAGGTTCTAATGTATTTCAATCATTTTAGGGATCTAACCAATAATTGCACCTAATCACCCCATATCAAATTCATGAAAAATTTAATGGTGTCTTTAGATTTTGTGAAAAATTTAACTTATTTGAATGTCCTTACTGTTAAAATACAGATTTCTATAACACACACAAACAAACATTGACTTTATATATATATATATATATATATATATATATATATATATATATATATATATATATATAAAATAGAAGATTATGAGTAGAACAAAAAAAAAATTGTTCAAGTGAGAATCAGAACTTTTAAAATTTTATGAGACAGACTTGAGAGTTTGAGCTAGAGATTTCTCAGGCGCGCTTTGTAAGCGTGATTCCGTGATTGAGTAAGGCATAATTTATTAATCTTTCTGAGGAGAAGAATTTCAGTTATTTACAATCAAGCTGGTGTTCTCATCTTGCTTTCTCATAGTCACACAAGGTTAGTAAGAATGTTGAAGTGTCTGTGACTATAACAACCAAGATGACAACACTAATATGATTGTAAATCATGTCAATAGTACACATAGGTTCAGATTTCAATTTTCGAAGGTTTTAAGCAAAAAAGAAATCAGCAGGTTACCAGGTAAATGCATAACATTCAAGCACCACTCAATCCACTCCACAGGTAACACGATTTCCAAACTCTCACAAATGAGGAATGCTGATTAAAAAGCATATTGTTTTTTGACAAAAGGAGTGGTGAGTCAACTGAAATAAATCCAATTTCCAACTACTACTACTACTACTACTACTACTACTACAAACAACAAATCATCAGGTTTAGTTTTCTTACATGTTTTTGTGTTAGATGACTTTTAAAAATTGGCTTCCAAACTAAGTTATTTCTTTATTAAGATCTTTATTTATTCCTCTTTCTCTTGAGTCCATTCCTTTCACTCCCTCCCATATTTACTTTGCCCCTCCTCTGTGAACTGAACCTACTACCTCAATTGTTCTATCTTTACATCTACCAACCTGAGAACTCTCATCCACACTTTCAGCGTGACCATACCATCAAAGTTTCCTGTTCTGCATAGATCTCTCAATACTGTTAAGAATTCATTTTCTCTAAGGTTACATCAGATCTACGCCTGTCTTTAAGAATCACATACAACATCCATTGTATCATTCTCCTAACATTTTTCTTCATGCAAAAATTTGGAGGGAAAATTTGAAAGTTGACTTATGAAAACTGTATACAGTTATGGTACCGGCCACACTTAGAATTTACATTATCAGTCATCAATCATGTTAATAACATTGACCACCTAAGAATCATTTAGATATGTGCAACAAAGTGAATACTCTCCATCTGACACCTGCCATACCTTGAATCCTTTGTTTATCTGAGCTTGAATTCATTGAATTTGGTAAACACACAAAATTATTAATTTTCTTGCCCACAACAGCAACACTGATCTGTACTTGGCCTTTTGGCCAAGATCAAAGTGTAGTATCTATTCCGGCAGATGCTGCACTTAAGATAATTTGTACCAGTCAATGGAGGGGAAACCCTCTATACTGGGACAATTATTATTTTTGGTAACCAGAGTGCCCCCTTTTTGCCTACTTTTAGGGGAGCTGGTTTTTTACCTCACATTAAAAACGGCCTTGTGCCTAATTTGCTCAGTGGGGGAGCAAATAAATACCATCTGTTCCGGCAGATGCTGCAAGCTATGACTAGCTATGACTAGCAAAGACCAGATGTGGGGGCAACCCCACATGCCTGACCATTAACCAGCTCCCATTTCCCACCTCTCGGGAGCTGGTCCCCTTTTTCCCTTCCCCCTCCCTTCACTCCTCACATTAAAAATCGGCCTTGTGCCTAATTTGCTCGGTGGGGGAGCAAATAAATACCATCTGTACTTGGCCTTTGGGACAAGATCAAAGTGTAGTATCTGTTCCGGCAGATGCTGCAAGCTATGACTAGCAAAGACCAGATGTGGGGGCAACCCCACATGCCTGACCATTAACCAGCTCCCATTTCCCACCTCTCGGGAGCTGGTCCCCTTTTTCCCTTCCCCCTCCCTTCACTCCTCACATTAAAAATTGGCCTTGTGCCTAATTTGCTCGGTGGGGGAGCAAATAAACACCATCTGTACTTGGCCTTTGGGACAAGATCAAAGTGTAGTATCTGTTCCGGCAGATACTGCAAGCTATGACTAGCTATGACTAGCAAAGACCAGATGTGGGGGCAACCCCACATGCCTGACCTTTAACCAGCTCCCATTTCCCACCTCTCGGGAGCTGGTCCCCTTTTTCCCTTCCCCCTCCCTTCACTCCTCACATTAAAAATTGGCCTTGTGCCTAATTTGCTCGGTGGGGGAGCAAATAAATACCATCTGTTCTTCAGATGCTGCACTTTAATTTCTTGTTCTCTGTCAGTGGAGGAGAAATCCTTCACGACTGAGACAATTTTTATTTTTGTTCCTTTTCTCACCGTTAAAAAACGATCCTGGTGTCTAACTCTGTCCCTTGGGGAGGCATTGTAAATAGGAACAGCAATACTGATCTTTACATGTGTCCAACACACATGGTAATGTATGCAAAGTTAGAAAACACAGCTTTCATACTTTTTGGAAACATTTTTTCATGCTCAGAATTGCTGACGCATTGAACAAACTGTCTGCATTAGTTGTTGGCTCAAATCCTCATACTTACTGAAATTTGCCCAAACTATCATTGCCCCCTACCCCCTCAATGCACATACACACAGGATGAGTTGTAGTGTACCTGAGCTTTGTACACAGTGATTTAATTATTATTATTATTAATAATAATAATAATAATAACTAGCGGGACCTGTGGAAGTCCCCCCCCCAGCATTTTTCCTATGCAATATATTGCTGCTGTGAACGTTCTATTCAGTATGAATGAAGGCACAATCATACTCTAGTTTTTTTTAATTAAAACTGTACTGCCCCTTACTAAAATAACTTTGATACATTTCATGGGCTAATTATTTCATTACAAACACACCGGTCAATTAACTCACATTTTATCATTTTTCATAATTATTGAATATGTTACTATGTTCGGCAATAATTTTGCATAATTTCAACCCACATTATCGCCCCTACCTTTACTAAAATAGTAAATTTGATATATTGTATCGACTGCAACTTAATTATTTTTAATATTTTTAACCCACATTATCAACCACCCACTACAAACATAATAACTTTGATATATTATCTGGGATGATTATTTCATTTCAAACACACCAATCAATTAACTCACATTTTGTCATTTTCCATAATTCTTGGATATGTTACTTATGTCGGCAATCATTTTTCATCATTTTAACACACATCATGGCCCCACTTACTAAAATAATAACTTTGATATATTGTCTGGCCTGATTATTTCATTGCAAACACACTAATGCATTAAATAAGATATTATTATTTTTCATGATTCTTGGATATGTTACTAATTTTGACAATTATTTTTCATAATTTAAACCATCCTTATCGTCCTCTCTTACTTACATAATTACTTTGATATATTTTCTGGGCTGATTATTTTATTATAAACACACACTCGATTAACTCACATTTAATCTTTGTTCATAATTCTGGATATGTTACTAATTTCGACAATAATTTCTATAACTAAAAACCCACATTATGCCACCCCCTCCTATTTATATAATATATTTGATATATTGTCTGGGCTTATTATATCATTACAAACACACCAATCAAGTAACTCACTTTTTCACCCATTTCCGGGACCGACTTTATATCCCAAACCCACTGCTAAAAATATATATGAAATAATGTAATGTCAAAATAGTAAACTGTTTCAGCCATTTCCGGGACTAACTTTATATCCCAAACCCATTGCTAAAAATATATATGAAATAATGTAATGTCTAAATAGTAAACTTTTTCAGCCATTTCCGGGACTGACTTTATATCCCAAACCCACTGCTAAAAATATACATGAAATAATGTAATGTCTAAATAGTAAACTGTTTCAGCCATTTCTGGAACTGACTTATAATCCCCAACCCACTGTTTAAAATATACATGAAATAAAGTAATGCATAAATCGTAAACTTTTTCAGCCATTTCCGGGACCGACTTCTTATTTCCCATCCTACTGTTAAAAATATACATTAAATAAAGTAATGTCCAAGACGTAAATAGTTGCAGCCATTTCCGGGACCGACTTCATATTTTCCACCCCAATGTTAAAAAATATACATTAAATAAAGCAATGTTTAATGCGTAAACGGGTTCACCCATTTTCGGGACTGATTTAATATCACCCACCCCACTGTTAAAATTATACATGAAATAAAGTAAAGTTTAAATCGTAAACGGTTTGAGTAATTTACGGGACTGACTTCATATCCCATATCCCACTGCTTAAAATATACTTGAAATAAAGTAATGTTTAAATCATAAACTGTTTCAGCAGCTTTTCGAAAGTAATACATAAAAACATTAACACGGTTAGGGATTAGGTAACCATTGCTTCAACATGTGAATGTCTGAGTGTACTATCAGTTTCAGCATTCCAGTGATTTAAACCCCCCATTTTTTGGTCTTGGTTAATGGAGGATAAATCCTTCATTATTGATACAATTCTTATTTTTGTTATTGACCAGAGAGTCCCTTTTGGGGAGCTGGTTTCCCCCTAAATTTTTAACCGACATCATGTCCAATTCCGCCCTTGTGGGGAGGCAAGTAAACAAAAAAAAAAAATAATCAGAACGGATATTTTCCAGGGAATTTTATAATTAATCAGGAGTAACACTTCCAGGGCATTTTGTGATTAAATCAGAAATAACTTTTTCCAGTTACTTTTTTAATATTAAAACTTTGTTACATTAAACATAGTACCTATTCACAATGCCTCAACAACGACACCAATTTTTTTTTAATATTTGAATATTTTCAAGGGTGACAAGGTTTATTAGGAATATTCCACTTTTTGGATTATTCCACGTTCCTTTCTTAGGGATGCACAGCATGATAATGGACAGAGCGATAAGCGTAATAATATAATGATAAGTCAGATGATCAAGTCAGTGAAAGCTTGCATTCTTTGAATGCTCGTTTTATTTATACAGTAGAAGAATAGCTGTCCAGTACGGGTAAAATTCATTTTCTGAACAGAACAGTTTAGAACCATATTTCTGTCCCCTTATCATGATTAAAATCAAAATATAATGATACTAAATTTATGTCTAGAATACTTATTCTAATTTTAACATGATTTTGATTCTAGATATTTAAAATTTATGGTTTAAGCTTATGGAATCTTAAGAAAGAAATTGAACTTCAAGGATGCTTCCTTAATTCGTGCCTAACGATTCTGGATCAAATTAAATGAATATCTGAAATATTTCCATTTTCAAGTGGGAGGATGTGTTCATCTTATTTTCCCTAAAAATCTTTTAAAATACTTCAAACAAACTGAAATTTATTAATTGATGTCTAATATCTATCTCGCATAGTAGCTGTATTCCAAAATTCACAATGATAAGTTAATTAGTTTAGGAGTGAATCCTGTATATACAAATATATACAAATAAATACATAGATACCTTAAATAAATAGAGATGGATTAGTGAATAGAGATGGATTTAGTTTTATGCAAAATATGCATTTATCTTTTTTGTTTGGTTAATTCCAATCGTTTTTTATTCATTGCAGTTGGTAATAATTTATTTTTTTAATAGGATAAATGTGATTATTTAACACGAGACAACAAAAAATAACACTAAGCTTAACAGGACTTCAAGTTAATTTGTGACATATCAACAGGTTGGGACATGTAAAAGATTTTAGTACCGGGTGTGATTGGTGTAGAGTTAACAAAGGACTCTGTGTATCATATTCTTATAAGAGAAATTCTACCAAGAAAAACAATAAAGACAAGATATAATATTATATACAGAGGTGGAGAGTCTATCATTTTTTTAGAAGTTGGAGTCTGATTTTTTTTAGCAAATTCTACTTCTGAGGTAGGGAATCAGAATCAAAGGTGGCAATTGTTACAGGTGACAGAACCAAATTGAAAATCAACTTTTTTAAAACTGACTCAGGAGTTACCTATTTATTTTTTTAGTAGTTCCTCAACTCTGGTTATATATAAGGTCAATCCAGTTTCTCTATATAATAAAATGCTAGTTGTTTGTCCGTCTAGGTTTCCTAGTTTATCCGTACATTGTAGATGACACGTCATATGTAAAGTGACACAAATAAAATGCCACCTACTTATAGAATTGTTGATAAAATTCACAATTCTTTCTGCAGTCTAACCCTATTTGGTTGGAAAAACATCAGTTTGTGCTTGCCTTGTCAACCAAGCTTCAATCACGAATGTCCAACAGTCTTTGTTTTATTGTCATTAAATGATATGCAAGGATATTTTGGTTATTATCTTATGAGTAGAAGATGTGATCCTGAAGGGACTTCACACTCAACAGAACTTAACTCCCTAAATTTTTATCTGTGAAGTTATTCCAAATAATGTCTATCCAAATAATCCCAGTCTATTTCTGAACTGAAAGAGGGCCATAAGAGCACAAATCAGAGCAATATCAAGAGAAAAATTTGTCAAGAGTAATTGATAATTTTGAAAGTTATATCCAGGTGTGGTGATCATTTAACAGTGATAAAATAAAGACTTGAATATTTTTATGACTGAAACGTGGTGGACAAATCAGACATAAACTGAAGTTCATTTGTACTAAATATAGAATATATGGATTGGGGAAAGGATTGTGAATTTTATTAACGATTTCATGAGTGGTGGCATTTAATTTTTGGTCACTGTCTCTGGGATGGTTTTTAGCTTCACAATATTTGGTGCCAATTAAGTTCTTATGACATAATATTGATGACATAGTATCATAAAATGATGCATTGAAAAAGAACTTAAACCGGAAAAAGAGTAGTTAACAAACAAAACAGTTTTCTCTTAAAATAAAAGCAATCCAACCAACATTACCAGTTTATATATTTCTTTCAGGACATAGTAAAGTTTTGAATAACCAATTGAATGACTCAAAAATCGGCAAATGTTATTTGAAAATATTTCTGACATTTATTGCTGTTTCTACATTATTTGCATGTTTTGGACAGTTGTCCTCATTTTTCTTGTTTTATAGTCACAAAGTTTTGGTCATTGCATACTTTCAAGTGCCTTTTATCGCAGACAGTAACCTTCTCGACATTTTAAATAAACCCTTTGTTTTTTAGGTTCCCATATATTTTACATCCATTTTTTCTTTGTGTATATATGTTTTTTCATGATAAATTAAACAAATAAACCATAGATGCCCCTGACTGTGATCACTATTGAAACAAATACTGATTACAATTTACAAAACATTTTTGATTAAAAGATTTTTTTTAAAGATATTTGTGAAGAACTACATTTAATCAATTAATAATATATGCCAAGAGAAAGTGAAAACACTGTCAAAGCAGATTTTATTTTTTCAGTCATTTTTTGACAGAGGTGTACATTAGCATATATAAAACATACATGCAGTTTTTACATAAAATGATCCAGTAAGAGTTGATATGCCGTAAGACACAAGCTATGAAATCATTCTGAGACATCAAATTCTTGTACGTTTTATTAATTTAAATTTTAATATTTTCATTCTTGAAATATAAGTATCAAACACAAAAGACTGAAAATTGTTAAAAATGAGACAATATTATAAATAAAAATTTCTTGCATTGTCTATGAAATTATTATCGAAATATATGAAGCGAGGAATTGCAAAAGTTATGTAACAAGTTCAAAGCTTGTTTGTGTTTTAAGAACGAATATCAATTGGGCAGACAATGCAAGTCATTCAAACTATTTTGCATTGTTCTGTTTAATTGTTAAAAGCAGGAAACTTGTTTATCACAAATCTAGAACATAATAGGTAAAAAGTATTAACATAAAAATGAATTCGAAGAACAAAAGGAAAAAACATGAATAGTTCTGTAAAATATTTGGAATCATCTAAATATTCTTTATAAAAATATACAGCCAATTAGTTTTAATAAAATACAAAAACAATAAATCAAAGAAAAACTTTTCTAAGTCAAGTTTAGTAAATCTGAATCTGACTCCTGGAAAATTTGGGGAGTTTCGACTCCCTTCCTCAAAAGAAAAATGTTGACTAGAAAAAAATTCTGACTCTTGACTTGGTTAAAAAAAAAAAAAATTGACAAAACATTTTGACTTCAATTCTCTATGCGAAAGGTGTGTAGTTGACTAAAAAAATAAAAACCTTAAGTATGTTTTCAAGAAATCCAACTTTGATTTCCTCAAATTTTTTAAAAATTAGTGTTCCTTATTGCATATGGGGATTATTAAAAAAAATTGTTAGAAAACCTACTCTCAAATTATTTTTAAATAACATTTTTTTTACTCCCTACTTTAGAGGTGGAGAGTTAGATGGAAAAAAGCAACTACTTCTAAGTAGATTTCAAAATAACCTGAATTAATTCCCTACACCTGAGTAATACTAATACTAAATGGCATTAAAGCAGTAGCAAAATCATCGAGAGAATCTAAATGGGATACTTAATATTTATTTAGTCAAAGGCTGGATTCAAATGAAACAAAGTAAGCCTGTGTGTACAAAGGCATGAAGGAAAGGCAGGGCACTACATATATTTTTCATTATCATGCAGCATATGGTACAAAACTGAAAATGGTGCAGCTAGACTAGGGCTTACAAAAACAACTGCCAGGATAAAAAATGTACATTCTTACACTAGCTGGACTTAACCGGCATTGTTTGGGAATTTCTTTTTTTTTTTTTTTTAACTTACTTTTAATTTAGGTAATATTTTGTTTCTTATTTTTCTATTCGCTGGTTTTCTTTTTAGTAAATCATTTTATTTTTTTTAATAGGATATTGATAGTTGAATCCAATTATTTAGGTGTTGTAGGGTCATTAAATTGAACCAAACTTTCAAAAACCATAACTAATTATCTTAATGTAATGCTGCTTTAATCTCTATAAAATTATTGGGTTTAAATAGTTTTGAAAACTTTTTATTGTTTAACACATAGGGACAATTGCCAAGAATTTTAAAGTAAAAATGACTTTTTATTCAGCAGTTTAAATGCTTTCAAATTTCAAAGGGTTACAAATTAATTTCTTCTTTTTTGTTTTAATTATTAACAAAGATTAAAATGGATGACTTTTTTCAAGAACTGAAATACATTATAGTCGATTTAATTTTATAATTAAATTATTATTATTTTTTACTTTTTTTACAAAGGGGCCATCACATATCAAGGCCTAGAAGACACTTGAGGATAAGGACTAATGTGTGTATTTAATCATTGGGACAGTTGCGTAATAATCATTTGTAAAAGTAATTTGGTATAATTAGATCACTTACGACGATGGCTGAACGAGAACTTGTTTAAATTAGACTTGAAGATAATTATATTATAGTCAGCTGGAAAGCAGATCAGCAAACCAGAGTTCCACAGACGGCCAGTTCTAGGGAAGAAGAATCCATGTTTAAGTTTAGGCAACAATAGAGAGCAGGAGAATTTATTCATAGTGATTTTGGTGAGACAAGTGTTTTTTGTGAAGGATTGGCATAGATTGGAGCTCAGTCAGACACTTGCCATGAAAATAGCGATAGAGCAGGGACAGGTTCACAACGTCTCTTCTGTGGGAAAGAGGCTGCAGAGAAGAGAAAAGGGCATCGCCTACTAGATTATGAAGTCTGTTCTGAACTCTGTCAAGGCAAGATAGGATGCTTTGAGTGGCTCCTGCCTAGATGTGGCAACAGTATTCAATCCTAGGACATAATTGGTTCTTATACAGGTAGAGAATTGGATCAGCAGTGAGATATCTACTGGAGTGGTAGAATGCTCCAGCCATATTTCCAGCAATCTTGGCTACAGATTTGATGTATGTGTTCTATTAAAATAAGACTTTAAAAAATTTTTTATGCTATTACATTTTTGATTTCAATAAATAATTAATAGTAAAAAATAAAAATAAAATTCCAATAGATGAGAAATAAATTAGTTTGGAAGTTAATTTCTAAAAGCAGTTTAATGCATGCCAGCATGTAAAACAGACCTAAAACCGAATATGATAATTAGATGATGACCAAAGTTATATGAAATTGTCACATAATTCTGCTATATAGCGATTACAATGAAAATTTGGTGCCTATCTGTAACTGAAACATTAATGTTATTTTAAGTTGTTATGGTCTTCATCATTTTTTAAAATAATGTCTTATGTGATTTACTGGTGCTACCAGATCAGTCTGTCTTAAGATACTGTCTTCTTGACTTAAAATGCACCAAATATTGATGTTATTGTCTTTTTTTTTCTTTGCAAAACTCAATCCTGTTCTGCAAAGCATAAAACAAAAACAATAATCTACATTACGTTTCTGAATTTTTTAGATGAGGAATGGTTATTTGGATTCTTCGGACTACTGTTCTCATCTTGAGTGTCCTTTCCACATGGATTCATGACACAGGAGTAAGAGCACTTGGAAAAATCAATTGTAAAATTGTTATTCTCCTGAAGGTTGAAGGTTCAATTGGCAGTGTGGTGACCAAAAATAACAATTGCATTTAGGATTTCTATCCAGTCATGGCTGATGCTACCTCCATGAAGTAAATAAAGAGTTCCATCCAAATTCCTGAGTTCAACAGAAACATTTCCAAGTTCGACAAGATACACCTGAAGAAGGTCAGAGGTTATATTGACCGAAATGTTGTGAAAATGACACTCAAGATAAAAACAGTAGTCCAAAGAATCCAAATAATACAAATAATTTACATGTAAAATATTGTATAAAATATATATATATATATATATATATATATATATATATATATATATATATATATATATATATATATATATATATATATATATATATGCATATAAGTATGGTTATACACATGACTTGGATCAATAAAAGTAAAACTGCATAGATGGTTCAACCATTATATCTTACGTTGCATCGGTTTGAATCTATCCATCATACCTTTGCATTGTTCTGCCTTCTATAAACTTAAATTTCTTCTTAAAAACAATATTTCCCTACAAAACAACCAAACCAAACTACAGGAATAAATATTTGAAGATATAGAGAACTTGAAACATAACAATTTTTTTTTTCAAAATTACTGGATTCAGCATTAAATAACCCCCCAAAAAGGTTGATATGCTGTAAAACAAACAACCAAAGTTACCTTATTTAACACTTGAGACAAGTTTATCCTTCTATTTGGCTCATGGCTAAAATATTAGTACTGCAATAGTTTTTCCTCTTTTGAACTAGTTGAATTATAAACATCTTGAGACACTACTAAGGTTGTGACAAATTACGGTGAAACAGTTTCAATACCTTTCCAAAGAGTTTCAGTACAGACGAACTCAATAACATTGATGGAACATGAATGCAACCTGCTAAACCCACCATTTGCACTAATAATCATTTCCACTGCTCACCCTCCATAAGCAGGAGATGTACATTGTTTGATTTTGTAGGTTACATTCGATTTTTTGGCAAACTTTGAAACTAAGATATTGCCATTATGTTCAGAAACAAATCCATTTTTACACATCATAACTTGGGAACAAAATTGATCAGACTTTGTACATCACTTTATGTTTAAATTTCCTAAACGAAGGATCAAAAACAAAAATGTTCAAATTAAATAAATGTTAATAAGTATAAAATTTTTAAATCTATATGATCTTCGTGGTGTCTTTGTTTCTTTCTGTCTACTTCTATACAGGGATGCAATTGAAAACAAATTCTTATATCAAGATCAAACACACTTTTCTTGAGTAAGATATATATACAATCCAACGGGAATGTTAGTTTTGTTTGTTTACCTGTCTTTCACACAAATGTTCACACAACGTCAGCTTTGGGTTAAAATCCAGAATTTGAGGCATTTTAGACAAGTACAAAATAGATATGTTAGGCTTCATCGATATTCCCTCATTGAGGTTGTCTTGCATGACAGACCATAACTCTTCCTTCTTAAGGATGGAGATAATGCCTGGGGAATAGCTTCTTTAAAACTAGTAGAATAGATAATAACAGAACAGAAGACTGATTTTATATTAGGAGGTTTCATAATAATATTGTAGCACCTGTATTCATACTGGACATCCACAAACAGCTAAAACGATGTTTACTTTATTCTAAAAAAATGAAAGTGGAGGGAGGGGGGGCATCATTGTTGAAAGCACAAAGGTGTTTGTTGATTCTTCAACACCTGAAAAAATTGCTAATTCAGATCCCTCATATCAGGTGGGTAATCAGCTTGAAAAACATTGACTTCCAAGTTGTTTTTAAAGAACCCAACTGTAGCTGTTGCCTTAAGGTGCGTCAATAGTCTATCTGAGTAAGTTGTTCCTTTTTTAGTAAAACAATACTGAGTCATTAACTTAAACACTGCAAAAGAAACAACTATGTAAGTACCCATATCTGTTAGAAATTCCACAATATGTGTGACTTCCTTCTGGCTAGGGATAGTCGAAGTGTAGAGAAACAGGTTCTTTTATAAAGACTTCTCATTAAGTCATTTCTTAATATTGATTGCAGCACAAGTAAATATATTTTCTTGACTTTCCAATGAAATTTCTAGACTTGATATTATTGAAAGTATTAACTGTTGCATTAAACACTTTCATTTGAGTATTTCATTATTTTAAAATTCAATAAAAACTAAATGTTCCTTTATATTTATATACTAGCAGGGGTGCCCGGCATTGCCTGGGTGTTTGTAGATGTATGTGGAGGAAAAAAAAATGTGGTAGTAAGGCAGGCATGCTTGAACACAAACAGTGAAGGAGGAAAAGAATGTGAAAAAAAGAAAAAAAAAAAAGTGTTAGTAGGCAGGTAGGCTCGAACCCGAAGCCTTGACGCGAATGCAGAAAAGAAAATGAAAGAAAACATGAGATTTTACCACTACGCTATGACGCAAGACGAAGTGAAAAGCAATCAAATTTAGCGATCAAAAAGTTGACAAGCAGAAAGTGAAAGTTAAGTGAATGAGTTCACGCAGGCACAGAAATGAAATCACGCTGTTAGCCAGTTAAGTTTTCAGCTTTCCACCCACTGTACTTGTTTCTCACGATGTTGGGGAAAACCAGCTCCCCATAAAAAGGGAGTGTTCAAATGAATAGCAATTATCTGATATGAGGGGTTTCTCCCACAGTAATCAAAGCTGATTGCTTCTGAATGTACCTGGCACGAAAACCAGGAAGCTGTCTTCACTTTCAATTAGTTTCACTTTTATACGAAAAACACGAACAAACATACGAGAGGACAGAATAGCGTGAATTTTGTAAAAGTCGCTCAAATAAAAGATAGAAACGACCTTTGTTCGCATTATATTATAATCTAGGTAGTATATAAAAAGTTCTAAAAAAAATAGTCACTCCCCCAAGAACCCTGGCAAAAAAAAGTCTTTGCTGGACATGCAAACATGCACACGGCCATTTTGCCTTTTATATATATAGATGGCATAATCACATTGACACACCGGTTCTTATTAAATCAAGTTAAACAACCTTGAGCCTGGTCAGTACCAGATGGATGACCATTTGAGTATACCAGATTCTGTATGTAAGACGACATTGACAACTTCCTAACGTTGTCATCTCCCCTGACTGGGATATACATGCTACCCGGCACTGCTTGTGAATTTAATATTCCCTTGACACTTCCTTCTTTGAAGGAAGCCAGTTCAACTAGCATAGGGTGAATGCTGCTGACATATGAATGTTCATTTAACCATGAGTTGAGACTTGTATTCAATTTCTTTATCAGAAGAAGCATCAGGAGTTGCTATAAATTCTGATTCAGAGTATTACAAAAAATTGCTGACTCTGCCTTCCTATCTCAGAGATTCTCTATTTTTCTTGTTAGTGTATTGTGCAAAAGTACATTCAAACAACCCGTTGTTTTACAAGAGTTTTTCTTTCTTTTTTCAAATCAAAATATTCGAATGGATAACTGAATCAAAACAAAACTTAGTCTTATATCTTATATTATTAGCATGGGTACCCAGCATTGCCCGAGTCGACATAAAGTTCCGTTTTGAATACACCTACTAAAGATATTAATCATTTTCATCATGGGTAATGTAGATACCCCCCACACACATACACAACAATTTCAAAAATAAAAACATGTAAATGTAATCGCCCAAAAAAAGAAAAAGATAAAAACATGTAAATGTAATCGCCCAAAAAAAGAAGTATGTTATACCCTCTCCACCAGGTGAGAATCTAACAATAGTAAAAAGCATGTATTTATGGGCGTCCGAAATGGCTACCCTTAAAAATATGCGAAGGGAATGCGGTATTATATCGGAGCACACTTACACATTTTCTTTACTCTATCTCCTCCCTCTTTGCCGTTGATGACCATTCAACTCAACCGAAGTAAAAAATTCCTAAGGAAATATCCTTATCTCGAGAAAGTTCTTCCACCAGCAATGAACAGCCGTAAAAAAATAAATAAAATTAAGTTTTCTTGAAAAGAAAACTAAACTTTTTCCTGTACTTTCATCTAACAATTTATGCTTTTCGTAAACATATTTTTACATATTTTCTTCCCCTGCCTCCAAAAAAAACTTGACTGAACAAAATGTCTTAAAAAAAAAAAAAAAAAAAAAAAAAAACCTTGTCCTTACACCTAAGAATTTACGGTAAAACTTATCTTTTCTTGAAGGAAAAAAAAACAACTTTTTGTTGGTAAATATTTTGCAAAAAACAAAACAAAATATATAAAATAATAAAATAAATAAAAATATTTTCAGTCCTTTAAAGGTAGGTTTTTATTATTTTTGATTATTTACATTTGTATTTTTTTCCAATTTGTTGGTTTTTAAAGCGTCTGTTACAACGCTCGGCTTAAACCGATGATTGCCGGTCTTGCCCGATCCATGCTTGATGGGAATTCACGAGAATCTGCGTCAAATTATGCAAGAGTATCGAATATTTAAAAATAAAGCAAAACATCTTTCTGTCTGCACAAAATTATTTTCCCATGCTAGAAACGTCTTGCGATTACCAATTTAATTTATTTGGGAAGAGTTTTTTTTTTTTTTTTTTATCTTTCGAACTTCAGAACATATAAAAAAAAATGAGGGGAAATAACTACTCGTTTCATAAAAAAATCAATGTCGGAAGTAATAATTCCAAATAAATTTAATTAAATATATTATCAATATAATTGTTATTTAGAGTTGACGAAATAATAATCTTAAATAGAACAATTAAAACAACTCTTTCGCTAGAACCTTAAACTAACATACAGTTATTTAGTACAATTAATTTTCCTTAATATAATAAACAAATGAGGTGACCTCTTAATACTATATTTTTTAAAGAATCATACTATATATAGAAATAAATAAAATACTAAACTAACGGACCTTTTGTATACATTAATCAAATTGTGAACAAACAAACAAACAGACAGGAATATGAATTCATATATATAGATATATCAAATTGTCTTGTGAGATATTAGTAAGATTACTAGGTATCACTCGGGATCCTAATTTCTGTGAATTGCGTAGATTACAGAAAAAAAAATAGTAAAACTAAACAATCTATTTATTATTTTAATTTGAAACGTTTAAGTTCATTTGGGGACAAAATCAATGTAAAAATAATTATGCTCCAGGTGAGGTTTGAACTCACAAATCTTGTTTTTAAGTATGGCATACTGACTGATTGACTCATGACAGCAAGTACAAAATTATGATGCTATTAAATACATATACCACACTGCTATCTTATTCTACCCTATCTCTTTCTCTAGTCAAAGTTTGTTAACTAAAGGCAAGAAAAGAAAACGCCCCCTTTTTCATTGGTTAATATTGAAGAAATTATCTGTTATTAAATTAGTACTCTGTGATTTGATTAACAGTATTAGGATTTGAAACTGTGCAATAGTTAATTTCTTTGTCGCATTCTCTGATATTAGTAATGAAGAGAAAAACTTGATTGGATTAAATATGAAATTCAATGAAATCAATTGAAAATAATTTTTTTGTTGTTTTTAACACAGATCAATATGCTTATATGACTGAGGAAACATTTTTGTAGCTAAGAAAAAACTATTGATTATAAAAGTACAAAGCAAAAATGGACTTATTTTATATACCAGATGTAACAAAATTATTCTCCCCAAGCCCAACTACTTCAGTGACAGATCAAACTACACTTCTGGTCACTTTCAGAACAAATAATGTAATTTTATCAGGCAAATAGTTTATGTGAATCTCTAAATAAACTGTAGCAAATGTATTGAATCATGACCAGTGATGGTAGGAGAGAAGTCAAAAATAAACAAGTTTGCACAAGTAGTCGACAGGACAGAGGGAAAAAAATGTTGCTTTTTTTTTTCTTTTTTTTTTTTTTACAGTTTTATTTCACAGACAAGAAGATTCTTCTTAATAAACTACAAAAGTCTTAATCTGTGATCCAACTTTAATTCTATAAATAGTAGCAATTTGTTTGCCCGCATTCCTGAAGTAGATGAAAGAGACCTCCAGCAGAGGCTATAATAAGTAGTAGACAATGGAGAAAAAGGATTAGAGATTATTTAATTTTCAGGATTAACTTAAATAACTTTCTTTTTTTCTTTTTTTAGTATGAGAAACGCAATCATGTTGAACATACACGCGTACAATGTTTTATTTTAATATTTACACACATGTCAGGTTGGCATACATATTCTGAATTAGTTCAAGTTGTGAAACGTACCCAGACTGCATGTCACTCTAAAGAAGGTATGTTCAAACTTAGGATGACCCGAGGGCGATGTGGATTCATTTATGTTGCTATAAGGTCTGCACCTAACTAAAGTTGTTTGACAAAAAAATAATGCAGAATATTTTCAGTAATTAAACTTTAAAATAAAAATCTGTTTGAAATCATTTTAAACAAGGCACACTACCACTGAGACAAAAGAGATTCCTGTGAATTAGAGGCCATGTTTATAAGGACATCCTAAGTTATTGTACAACAAGATGCTTGTTCACATTATATATAAATTTCTGCATGTTGATACACTCGTGGAAAAATATCTGGGGTTTTTGTGTGTAAATAAATGCTATCAATACAGAAGCATACATCATTTTTCGGTGAACAATGTACATTTATCCAAATTATGTTATAAAAACAAAAAGAAAATGCAATCTTGTCTATTATATGATGAAATATAGCATCTTTTATGTGGATTGCAAACGTGCTTGTTTTAAGGAATATCAGATGAACTTTTATGTACATGTGTGTGTGTGTGCATGTGAGTGAGTACGTCTATATATATATATATATATATATATATATATATATATAATTATTTATTTATAATGCTACATAATGATATATTGATTAGTCATTAATAACTGATTTTGAAAATTATGAGGTTGAATACTATATCAACTGATGTCTTCAGTAGCTAGTGCAAATCCAAAACCAGTGGTATAGATGACTAATCAATATATAATCGTCTCATATTCAAATGTCCTATCTGTTCATATTTCATGTCTTGTCCTTCTAATGTACATCTAAATCACCTGTTAAAACTCTGATAATCTTGTTGATTGCTTGTTTGCATATTAAATGTATGCAATTATGAATGAGATAAGTAGTGGGATAAGGAGAAAATAGACAGTTGGAAGTGATAGGAATGTTATAGTAGCAGCAGAAGTACTAGAGAGAGAGAATAAGATGATGACAAATAAATGATGTAAATACAGAACATTATAAAGATGTTAATATGGGGTTCAGAGCTGGAAACAGGAGTAGCAGGCTCATTCATTGTCGGGCAACACCGGGTGGGACTTCTAGTATTAATTATAAATCCCATGCTCTCCTTGTTACATTGATCGATTTTCAATTTAAAGACTTAACCCTGACTTTAAGACCAAACAAAACATAAGGGAGATAATAATATCTTTTAAACTCTACATAAGAAATGTTTCCTTTCTGTTTTATTTAGTAAATACTTTATTATTGTTTTTTTACATTAAAATTTGTAAATTTACTTCATGATTCAATTTAAAAAATAAACAAAACAAAGAAAACATATACACACATCATTTCTGTTGCTGTTATACGCTATGTTTTAGTCTGCTATGTATGGGTAAAACAAAATTTTAATTTGAGAAGGCATATTCATTTTTTTGGTAGACTATTATCCTCATCTTCATAGTTGTTGTTGTTTCACCACGTTTCGGCCAACTCATCCAACCGAGACGGGATAGGAATGTTGAGTTTTATAACTCACTTGAAGACGGCCAGAGAATAAGGTGGCTGAAACGTGGTGAAATAACAACTATGAAGATGAGAATAATATTCTGCAAAAAAAAAAAAAAAAAAAAAAAAAAACACAAATTATGAAGCCTCATCTCAAAGGATTCCAAAATCCTTAAATAAAATGATATATAATTTAGAAGGCATCTTAATTTTTTTTTTTCATTCAACAAAACATCTACTTATTGGTAAATGTTATTTATTAATATTAAGTAATTTATTATTGCTTTAATTCTAATACTAGCAAGATGACCTGATATTGTCTAGGGACAAGAAAATAGAAGAGTTAAAAAATAAATTTGGTTATGACTAAAGTAGTCAACCAAGTTTTTATATGTTACTTCTGAAATTAACATGTCACAACAGTTATTTGCAGTAACTTCAGACTTATTTTCTATTAAATATGAAATTTTTGTAGTGTAAATCCATCACAAATGAATATGTAAACCAAAATAAATTGTTTTGGACTAATATTTCAGCTGTATTTCATTTAAAATAATTTATATCATCAACAGTAACATCTAATCTTTAATTATTATGATATCGTTGGGTCACTAAATAATTAATTGAACCATATTTTTTGAAAAACTATAGCAAATTTTGTTATGATAATGTTATTTTAATTTCTATAAAATTATTTGATGTAAATAGCTTCAAAAATAATCAATCTTTGTTAAAAAAAAATTAAGTCAGATATGATTTCCTATTCAACAGTTTAAATGCTTCCATGAAGTCACATAAGTAATTCATACATTTTTTCAACTATTCATAAAAATTCAAATGGCTGACATGTTTATAAAGAAACCAAAATGCATTCTGTTAATTTTGGAATTAATTAAAAAATAAAATAGGATTTTAAATTTTGTTTCTATTTTATGCTACTGCATTTTTTTATTTCAATAAATAAATAAAAAATTATAAGTCTATAAATGATTTCATCATCTGTGAGAATATCCATTGAGCTAACCATGTCTCCAAATTTTGCGTGTATGTGTGCATACTCTACATTTGTAGCTGAAGCATTATAAGAGGCATTGACAATTGCCACTTAGTGTAAAGCATTATGCCTCATAAAAGGCTTGAGCTCTCTAGGTAGTTTGTAGGATGAATGTAAACAAATATAAAGACTAATAAATTCAGTTACTTTGTGGCAAGAGTAAGATATCCCAACTGCTGATTAAGCAGTCAGATTTCGAATATCAGCTGGAAACACTTGCCAAGTCTGGCCATACTGAAAACCTGTGATAAGAAAATATTAGGTAGTGAGTCATAGTTTTCTGTAATTAATGTTGTTTTTATTTAATTTCCTCTAATAATGTTTAATAAAAGAAATAATCATTATAAAATGTATTATGAATATTACCTGGACAGAAAAAAAAAATTGTTAAATCCTGTATTTTTAAATGAATACAAAATTCTTAGCTTATTTATACATTTAAAACTACCAGATTTGGAATTTCAATTCATAAAAAGGGAAGATTCTTTTGAAAATTCCTTGACTCATCAATAGAAGAAGTAAATGAGAGAGAAAAAAAGAGACAATATAAAGTAGAACCCTTGGATACGGTGGCCCTAGGATACGTTTATTTCAGATTACGATGTGGAATACAATGTTTTCCCCACCTTACGGTGTTATTTATAATATTTGATTATATACATGTGTAATATATATTATATTTTGTTACTTATTTTTAATGCTGTAACCTGGGGCTCTACTGTATTAAAGTGTGCCTATAAGAAGTAAATAAAATACTAAACAGAGATTAATAAACAAGTCAGCATATAATGATAATATTTAACAATAAATATTAACAATTATTTTTATACCTACAGACACTATTGTAGGAAGTGACAATTACCTCAAGTCAGGAGATTAAAACTCGATCACAAGGCTAGTATTCTATCTCCAAGCTTCCAGTAATTTACACAGGAAGTGAGAAAAATTAAATACCTATAAATACCAAGTAAGCGAACATGTACAGTAAACAGAGATTATTCATTGATAGGAAATCAGAATATTGCATTTTGCATTTAGATGAATCAATTCTAATTTCCCTAAAGAGAGCTCAACTTTAATTTCTTAAAAGGGAATTTTTTTAACAATATTTTTATAAATAAATATTAATGATTATTTTTATACCTCCACACAGTAGTACACACACACACACACACACATAATACAGTTGGTGCAATAGTTATTAATATAGACTATGAAATTAGAAAGGCAAGTTTAAATTCTTTTGTGAAACCCAGAATTCCATCTATTTGAGTCAGAGCCGGGTTTTTTTAAAAACAACTTTGGAGACATTTATTTATAATTCATTATGCTTACAAGCAGCATTTGCTCTTCATACATAAACCCTTCAAGGTTTATCAAGTAATACTGAAAATGATATGATAAAAGTCAGCATATTACTGGTGTCATGACTTGCCTAAGGATGATCTATGTATGTGAAAGCAAACCTTTTCAAAAGGTGTTTGTATAGTAAACCAATTTGAAATTAAAATAAAGCTGTTCTTGTCTGCTGCAGGTGAGAGGCTAAATTTAGCAAACATTTCAATAAGCTGACAGAAATAAATTCAAGTATGCCATAAGAAAAAAATAAAAATAAACTTCTGTATTTTAAAAATATCCACACTTTAAATAGATGAAATTTATAACTAGATCCTTTACAGTTGTTGTGGTCATTATAATATATATATATATATATATATATATATATATATATATATATATATATATATATATATAATTTCCTTGAAACCTCTGGTCTTGATGGAGGGGAAACTAAAACTTGCTGCTATGGTTTCAAATGATCTGAAATAACAGCAAGAAGAGACTTGATACCAAATATTCCTCATATGTTATATCTCACATCTTTTAGAAATAGGGTATTATCATGAATATCTCCAGTATTAAATAATCCTTATACACTGTGAAATTTACTTTATGTATGAAAACCAAGAGAAATATGTGAAATCAAGTCTCCCCTTGGTGTCATTTAAGATCATTTAAAACGATAGTAGCAAGTTTTAGTCTCCCCTCCATCAAGACCAGAGGTTTTAGGGAAATATCAGATATTCTATAATTTATATGCAAAACTAGGAAAACAAATGACTATGATTGAAACATTTTATGGATGCAAAACTGCCAAAAATAGGCTCTGAATGAGGGATGATCCCCTAAATATACGACCTTAAGGGCAAATGTCACATAGCCCACTACACAATTCAGTTCATTAGCTTTCCAACGAGCCTTCATTTGTTAAATTCTGATCAATTGTTGCTAAGATTTCAAACTTATAAAACTGCCAAAAAAGGCGACCAATCGATCGATCTATCTATCTATCTAGCTGTCAGTGTCCCAGCAAGGCCACAGGGGAGACACCCAAGCAAAACAAAACTGAAGTAAAATTCATCTCAAAGCACCAAAACTGAAGCTGGTTTGCCAGGACATTATACATACAAATGTAAGCAAATTTGGGCATATTTTAGTGGTTTGAAAGTATAATTTTTTTTTATCAATTGACATAAAATTTTAACTATAATATATATATATATTTTGTATATATATATATATAGATATATATAGATATATATTTTATATATATATATACATATATATATATATATATATATATATATATATATATACATACACACACACACACACATAGCCAAATTGAATATTGCAATGCTGATATCTTTGGCTCTATGAGATAAAACTACATAAAAGTTTTCAGGCTTTTTGAAGATTATAATACTATTCTATGGTAAAACATTTTATGACAATTGGTAAAAAAAAACCTATATTTTCAAACCAATAAAATATACCCCAAATTTGCCTATATATATATATATATATATATATATAGTATCCTGGCAGATAGCTCCCATTTTGCTACTTCGGTCGTCTTCCCTGTTGCCTTGCCAAGCCACTAATATATATATATATATATATATATATATATATATATATATATATATATATATATATATATATATACATACATACACACACACACACACTGCAAATATTACAAATCAAGTGATATGTCAAAAAAAATTGATCAAAAAAGATAAAATCTCTAATAACAAAAACAATAACAGATGCATTTTTAAGATGTGAGCATTTAACAATGATTGATGAAACGAGAACACTACCCCCACAAATAAAATAAAGGGTTCAGTTTGAAATTCTCTATAGATTCCTGACTTCGACAAGGATTCCCAAATTGGAAAAGATACATCTAAAAAATTGTGAAAATAACACCAGGATAAGAATAGTATTCTGAATACTACAAACAATAACAATTATAAATCCTCATATCATAAAATTCAAATACAATGACAATTTTATTTAAAACTAAAGCATGACAGAATAAGAGAGAGGAACTTCTTGTAAAGATAAATTCACACAAAAATGAGAGACCAACCAATAGAGATGGTTTCTTATAAAGATTAGATATGTTTTTATCAATTTGCACACATAAGCATGATTGACATACAGTCTCTTATATTGATCGTGGATGCATCTCAAAAATGTTTTTATAAAATAAGTTGTTTTAAGTTTGAAACATGGTAGATTTTACTTTACAAGATTTTTCACAAAAACAAAAAATAAAAACAAAAATTATTTTGTTTTCGATCAATGTGTAGTATGTTTTCTGTCAACAGATAGTGGGTATGATCTTAAAGTGCATCTAGTTATGAGACCCCAATCTGAAAGCTTGGAGGAATGTGAAGTCACCTTTTAGTTTACCATCACTTTCAGATCAATTCTGACTTGAAAACACATCTAATTAATTTCATGAATAACATGAAACTGCCTTGAACACACTTAGGCCAAGATATTCACTTATATGCAACACACCACTCCAGAATTCATCTGTTCCAACCCTTTCTATTCTTTTTTTTATGCCAACCATATTTCCCAAACACATCAATTACTCCCCAAACTGTCCTGGGTATGACATAAAACTGCATTCAGTGGTGAAACCCTGATTTGAGAGCTTTGAGGAGTGTGGAGGCTCTACATAGTTACTTCTACTCCAAGATTAGTTTTTTTTTGTGTTTTTTTTTTTTTTTTGTTTTTTCATGAAAATCACTCCAGATAAGGCGTGAAGCCCCTTGATGAAAGAAGTTAAAAAGAACAAAACATAATTATCACAAAAACGAGAGATGCCTATTGACCTTATTCTTGAAAAGACCAAGGTTATAAGTAGAACGAAAACAATCAGCAGGAAGAGAGTTCCACAAGCCGCAGTTCTTGGAAAGAAGCTACTGGCATAGGAAGCTCTATAACAGACACAATGGGAAAATGAATGAACACATATCTAAGGCAATGGCTGAAACCTTAGAGAAAGACTTCCAGTCTGCAGTGGAATAGGGATGTAAATGGATGGTAACATTCAATGCTGCCGAGACTAAGCTTCTATCCTTTAACAATTAAAATAAACCTTCTCAACCACTGGTTGCCATGACTAATAATATACTACCTGAAAGCTTTTCATTCAAACTCCTCAGCTTAACATTCACAGGTAACATGAACTGGAATAAATACATTGAGGACATTGCTAAAGTTGCTGCACAAAGGTAGGATCTCTCTACCGTGCTGGAAAATTACTCACACCTGTATATCTCTACAAAGCCACCATTACTCATGCATAGAGTATTGTCACCACATCTGGGCTGGTGCATCATAGAGAGGGTTCACGAAAGAGTCTCCAACTTAACAGGTCCTACACTATCAACCAAACTCAGACCTCTGTCCCATCGCCGAAACATTGCATCCCTGTGCCTGTTTTACAAGTACTTTAATTGAATCTGCTTTGATGAACTCTAAACACTTGTACCCCTAAACGTAAATATCCCATGACTAACCCAACAAGCAGCAAAATTCCACCTCTACACTGTAGAGATCTCTAGATACTGGAAAGTCTGCTACTCTAATAGTTTCTTCCCTCAAACTGCTAGACTTTGGAATTCCCTCCAAATTCCCTGCTTTCCTGACTGTACAGACATGCAGAAGTTCAAGTGTAATGTGAACATACATCTTGCTGCTCAAAGTGTTCCTGTAGATTTGGTCCCAAATAGTAACCACGTACGTGTGACATAATAAATAAATAACCGTTAAAAAAAAACCTGTATCATAATGGGGGTATCAAAACAGCGAATTGCTGGAGGCCATTAGACGGAGTCAAACAAATTATAAATAGCAGCGAATAGATCAGACAATTCTGAAGAACACATGCCATACATAATATTAGGTTGATAAGAAAAGTCTTGCAGAATTTTTAATTTTTACATCAAATGATGTATTTTCAAATAAGTATTCGTTATAATACCTTTATTTTATATATTATTTTAAAGAGCGTTTTTCACTTTATCTAATCGTTTGAATTACAATCGTTTTAAAACAATTATGTCTTCTTTTCAGAACACTGAATACAAGGTGGAAAAAAAGAAAATTCACACAATTTTCTTATTTCGATTCAAGCTAGACCAAAAAGCTATTAAAACAGCTTGCGAGATCAACGAAGCGTTTGACCCAGAAACTACTACTGAACGCACATCACAATGGTGGTTTAAGAAATTTTGTGATGGCGACGAGTTTTGAAGATGATGAGCATAATGGTTAGCCATCGAATGTTATAACAATCAATTAAGAGCCTTAGTCACAGCTAGTGGTGGGACGATTAATCGGAATCGGAATCGTTAATCCTAAGAATCGTGTATTTTGGGAGGTATCGGAATCGGAATCGGAATCGCATCGTTAAAAAATACCTTAATTTTCCGATTCCTTCATTACGGTTCTTGTAGTCTGATGTTGAAAAAAAGAAAAAAAATTCCTGATATTTCTAACCGCAAGAGAGAAATAAAAAGAAACCAAAGAAATTCATTATTAACAGGGCAATGCTTAGTGCCCCTCCCTTACAAGGTTCATTCATTCAGATCTATTGTAATCAAAACTACAAAAGAGTTAACTTGAAAAGAAGTATGCAGGGCTCTACATTGCGAATAAAAATAAAAAAAACGCTTATCTTTTTGGCGATTGTTTTTTTTTACTGACAAATCTTCTAATACTGAATGAAAATGCTTTTTCAACTTATATTTTCTTAAAATAAAACGAGCAAAGTCAAATTATTTAAACAGTAAACGGTTTAATAGAACAATATACTTTTTTTTCTTTTTTTAAAAGAAGGCTTTTGAAAGAAATATCTCTAAAATGAAATTGATCACGTTGTATTATTTCGCAAAGTTTTGACAGTAGTCGGTTTCTTTTGAAGTTTCAAAAAAATCGACCCCATACCTATCTCTTCCAAACCTAAAGTTATTAAATAACCCATTCGTTAATTTAAGGGTAATTAATTCAATTCAGTCAAGTTTTTTTTTTTTAATTTCATTGAAATAAAATCCATTATTTTTTTTTTCTCCAGAAAGATAAAACCCTGAATTTGATTATACTAAAAGCAGAATAATATAATCTTTTTTCTAGAATTTTAAATTGAAAATTAAAAGTGTTTTGCGCAGTTCTTTGCCGAACGAAAAAGAAATTAATATATATATTTTTAAAAGGTTTTGTGATCAGTTAATTTTTATGTCTAAATAATATTTACGATTAATTAAATAATTTCATTTTAAAAAGTATTTATAAATAGAATTTTACTAAGGACTTATAGTTGGGTTTGTATTACTGTACACATAAATTCGAAAAAGTTGTCAAAAAACAAATATATAACAAATAAATGTTATCAAAGGCAAGATAAGTTATTTTTCTACCTAACTGGATATATTTTTCGGGTTTTTATTCAATGTAACATGTTTATTCAGCTCGAAAAGCATATAGTGTTTACCGATGTATTGGAAAATACAAAATGCCGCCCGACACTCTCTTTAACACGGTAAGTTTGGGAAAAGATGTTATAAATAATAAACTATACAAAATACTGCTAGAAACTCGCTCAATATATGTTACCGTGACATATTTTGATATATATTCGGTGTGTTTTTTAATAGTATTTTGTCTAGTTTATTATTTATAACACCTTTTCCCGAACTTACCATGTTAAAGAGAGTGTCGGGCGCCATTTTGAATTTTCCAATACATCGGTAAACACTGCATGTTTTTCGAGCTGAATAAACATGTTACATTGAATAAAAACAAAAAAAAATGTATCCAGTTTGGTAGAAAAGTAACTTATCTTGCCTTTGATAATATTTGTTTGTTATATATTTGTTTTTTGACAACTTTTTCGAATCTATGTGTACAGTAATACAAACCCGGTTATTTTGTATCTACGGCGCCATGTCACGTGGTATATTGTTTTTTTTTTCATTACGCACGTTCATTTATAAATTATTAAATTAAATATTTATCTTTTTTATATTTAATTAGTATATATTTTCTTTCTCTTCCGCTATATTTTTTTATTTAATTCATTAAATCTGTTAATTATGAGGACCAAAATAATGAATCGTGTGTATTTATTCTCTAATTTTCTTGTTTTTGTTCTGTTATATAAATTCTATTTTATTTGTTTTTTCTCTGAAGGATAAATTTTATTTTCTTTGAGTTTTTTTTTCTGTATTCCAATTAAGTAAAATAAATTTTCTCTAGAATAAATTTTGCTAATTTTTCCGTTTAGTTTGCTATATAATAATTTTATTTAATCCAAAACACAACAGTGTAGACATAAAATATCTCTTCCAAAGTTAGGGAACATATTTGGGAACTACCGACCATAAGTATAAAACTACCTGGTATATTTCAAAACAATAAATTCCCTAGGAATCGGAATCGGAATCGTACTTGGTATCGGAATCGTTAATCAATATTTTCCTGGAATCGGAATCGTATAAAAATTAGGAATCGTCCCAACACTAGTCACAGCCAATCCATGCACAACTGTTCGAGAACTTGCTTCTGAATAAGATGTAATGTATACAACGATTTGCAACTGCTTGAGATGATTAGAAAGATAAAAAACCTTGATAAATGGGTGCCTTGCGAATTGAACGACAACCAAAAGAAACGCCGTTATGAAGTGTCATCTTCCCTTCTTTTACGCAACAAAAACGATCTGTTTCTTGACCAGGTTGTGACTTGTGATGAAATGTGAGTTCTTTACACCAACTAGCAATGATTAGCTCAGTGGTTAGGCATCAACAAAGCTCCATAACACTTCACGAAGCCAGAGTTGCAACAAAAGAAGGTTATGCTCACTGTTTGGTGGTTTCTGACTGGTCTCATGCATTACACTTTTTTGAATGCAGGCGAAACCATTACGGCAGAGAAGTACTGTCAACAAATGGATGAAATGCATCAGAAACTTAGACAACAACACCCAGCATTAGTAACAGAAAAGGCCCAATTTTCTTCCATGACAATGCTCGGTCGCATGTTACTAAACTGACCCTGCAGAAATTGAATAAGCTGGATAGAAATTGACCGAATCGAAACACTGCCTCATCTGCCATACTCTCCAGACTTCTCACCTACTGACTACCACTTTTTCAAGCATCTCGATAACTTTCTGCATGAGAAATGCTTAAAAAATGTAAGCAATATCAAAAACGCCTTCAGCGACTTCATCGCCACCAGAACGCAAGATTTTTATGTTACTGGTATAAATAAACTTGTTTTGCATTGGCAAAAGTATGTTGATTATGATTGTGCTTATTTTGATCAATAAATTTTTGTTTGAATTTAAAAGTTAAAAACTGCAAGAACTTTCTTGTCAACCTGATAGTATTTATAGAAAAGATCAGGACTAGCAGTATCACATCTGTGAAAGAGAAGAAAAGCTGAAATAGAGAATATAATTTATAGACTATGCCTACAAAATAAATTACTCTACCAATCAATTTTATACAAAATATGTGTACAGTTTCGATATAAATTGACCTAACATCCGTTAATATGGTATAAAACCAAGAACCAGCCAAACAACTTATACCAAAGAAGCATACCATTGACCATTTTGTGGAAGGGGAGGTTTTACCTAGTTCATCTAAAATTCAGAATTCAAAACCTAGAATCTCAAAATATAGGGGAACTCCTCAATTTTATTTGAGATAAATTTGTCCTCTTTCTTCTCGTGTGTAAAAATTAAAAATGGAGGGAAAAACGGAGACACTAAAAACAGTGGCGTGAGAAAGTGAATGTACATGCCTCATTAGTTTAACGTGGGAATAATGAAGAATAGAATTCAGAATCAGTCAATGAGTGATAAAAATAGTATGTAAAACAGGAAATGACATTACAAGAAAGCATAAATAAAGAAGACGGATGGCCGGAAAAGTGACAAGGACATTCTCACAGTTGATTGTTCTTTTAGAAGGTGAATTCATTACTTAATTGACTTCGAGTTTTGCATCAGACTTGTTGCTCCACCAACGCTTAAAGAACTAATCTACACTACTATTTAACATAGACGAGATGGACTCATACCTTTTCTAATTATATTACTGAAAATACTCAACAGCGTTAATTAAACTAACTAGCAAATTAAATTAATTTATAAATTTATCAAAATATAAAGACAAAATCTAAAATGAGTCGTTCTGTTTGCTATATTACATTTTCCCTTGTTCTTTCTCTTATAGCTATAGGTTAACCAGTATTAATACTTTTGATGATATTACATATTGCTTATAATTGGCAACTCCAATCTTGTTTTATAGTTAGTTTTATTAACTTTGACTATTAGTAAACAATGAGAAAAACAAGGGTGGATAGATATTGTATAAAATTAGAGGATGACCAAACTACATAGCATGAAAAAGGATGAGAGTAATCGTGTGAAACGTAGTAAGAGGTGGGTGAATTGATAAATTACAACCAATTAAAACACTAAAAACATTTTAGGACAATTTTAACATGTATTTTGTGTGATTAAAATATATGGAAAAAACGCCTTGGGGAAAACAGGCATTGACTACGTCAGCTGTTATTTACTTCCTTCCCACCCCAGGACGATGCCCCAGCTCTCCAGATAAAAGACCACTGAAATGACCCAGTTTCTATTGGACTGATTATCAAGATTGAAATATGGCTGACACGTATCAATGATCAAAACAAGTGATCAAATGAATGGTGTGAATCTCTACATCTCAGCTTTAACATAATATATATATATATATATATATACACACTAGCATAGGTGTCCAGCATTGTCCGGGTGTTTGGAGGTGTGTGTTGAGCACAAAAAACCTACATCTAAAATTTCAAGTGTTTAGACCCAAAATTAGCGGTGGAGTTTGGTAGAGTTCTCAAAGATCAAATCGTTGAACTTTGACCCCTTAACAGCCAAATTTCTGGCCGAAAACCGATTACAAAGATTTTCCCAAATCTCAGTACTCTGTATATCAAATTTCGAGTCTGTATACCTAAAATTGACAGAGTTATTGTGTAGGGAAATGTACACACACAGACACTTTCACTTTTATATATATACTAGCATTTCAGCCCGGCGTTGCCCGGGTGTTTGGAGGTGTGTGTTGAGCAAAAAAAGAAAAAGTGGTAGTAGGAAGGCAAGCTCAAACCCGTACCGCGAAGGAGGAAAAGAATGGGAAAAAACATGACGTCTTTGCTGTTACGACCACCGCCAAACCGGAAGTAACGTAGGTTTAAATTAAGGCTAGACAATCGAAAAGAGGGGATGACTTTCGAAAATATCAGCGAAAAAAGCAACCCCTCCCTGTTGAAAAGTGCCCAGTTGAAGGTGAAGAAATTAATGTTTTCAGCTAATTTTTCGGTATTTGTCGTCTGAAGGGTCGAGCTTCAATACGAAAATCCGTCGCCTCTGTCGAAAATTTTAGGCAGACATGCAAACAGACATACATACATTTATATACTGGTACCTCAAATTTTCATCCCAAACCGATTAAAAAGCTTGCCCTATCTCTGAATACCCTTCATGTAAAATTTCAAATTTTTAGACCAGAAATTGTCTGAGTAATTTGGTAGAGACCGCAGAGGTCAAATTTTTTTTTACTTTGACCCCTATTATGAGCCCATAACATTTATTGTTTTAGGTTCAAATCAAGTTATTAAGTTAGATCCATATCCAAGGAACCTATATCTAAAATTTCAAGTGTTCAGACCCAAAATTCTCCGAGGAGTTTGGTAGAGTTCTCAAAGGTCGAATCGTTGAACTTTGATACCTTAACAGCGAAATTTCTGGCCAAAAACTGATCACATAGATTTTCCCGAATCTCAGTACCTGTATATCAAATTTCGAGTCTATAGACTAATAATTGACAGAGTTATTGTGTGGGGAAATGTACATACACACACACAGACAGACACACAGACACGTTCACTTTTATAGATATACAGATATATTAGTATACATATATACATACATAACTATACATATTTATATATATATATATATAAATCCATACATACATATACACACACACACATATATATATGTATATACACATTAATATATACATATATATGCATACATACATTTATATATGCAGACACAGGCATACATACATATACATGCTTACAAACATATATGCATACATACATATATATATATGCATACATACATATATACATATATATATATATACATAGATACATATATGTGCATACATACATATATATATATATATACATACATATATACATATATATATATATATATATACATAGATACATATATATGCATACATACATATATATATATACATACATATATACATATATATGCATACATACATATATACATACATATTCATACATACATATATACATACATACATATTCATACATAAATATATACATACATATTCATACATACATATATACATACATATATGCATACATATATACATAGATACATATATATATGCATACATACATATATACATATACATACATACATATATACATACATAATATATATATATACACATACATACATAATATATATATACATACATACATAATATATATATACATACAAATATAATATATATATACATACACATACATATATAATATATATACATACACATACATATATAATATATATATACATACACATACATATATAATATATATATACATACACATACATATATATATATACATACATACATACACATACATATATATATATACATACACATACACATATATATATACATACACATACATACATAATATATATATACATACACATACATACATAATATATATATATACATACACATACATATATAATATATATATACATACACATACATATATAATATATATATATACATACACATACATATATAATATATATATATACATACACATACATATATAATATATATATATACATACACATACATATAATATATATATATATAATACATATATAATATATATATATACATACACATACAATATATATATATACATACACATACAATATATATATATACATACACATACATATATAATATATATATATATACATACACATACATATATAATATATATATATATACATACACATACGTATATAATATATATATACATACACATACATATATACATACACATAAATATATATATATACATACACATACATATATATATATACATACACATACATATATATACATACACATACATATATATACATACACATACATATATATACATATATATATATACATACACATACATATATATATATATACACATACATATATATATATATACACATACATATATATATATACACATATATATATACATACACATATATATATATATACATACACATATATATATACATACACATATATATATACATACACATATATATATACATACACATATATATATACATACATACACATATATATATACATACATACACATACATATATATATACATACACATACATATATATATACATACACATACATATATATATACATACACATACATATATACATACACATACATATATATATACATACACATACATATATATATACATACACATACATATATATATACATACACATACACAATATATATATAGATACACATACATATATATACATACACAATATATATATATATACATACACATACATATATATACATACACATACATATATATACATACACAATATATATATATACATACACATACATATATATACATACACATACATATATATACATACACATACATATATACATACACATACATATATATATACATATATATACATATATACATACATATATACATACATATATACACATACATACATATACATATATACACATACATACATATACATATATACACATACATACACATACATATATACACATACATACACATACATATATACACATACATACATATACATAAATATATACACATACATACATATACATAAATATATACACATACATACATATACATAAATATATACACATACATACATATACATAAATATATACACATACATACATATACATAAATATATACACATACATACATATACATATATGTATGTATATATAGACATACATATATATGCATATATATACACATATATATATATACACACACACATATATATACACGCACACATTTTATATATACACACACATATACATATATATACACACACATACACAAAGATATATATATACACACACATACATACACAAACATATATATATACAGACACATACATACACAAACATATATATATACACACACATACATACAAACATATATATATATATATATATATGATGATTGCAACGTCTTGCCAGACGAGTGCCACTCCCTCAGACATTTAAAATCCATGATTCCAAATGTCTTAGGGAGTATCTATACAAATATGATGTTACAGAGTCTTAGCTTTGTACGACAGCTGAGTCTCTCTCTCGGTTCAAAATGTGGAGATCCAGCAACAAGCAAGAGCAAGATAGCCAGCAACAAATTAAACTGCAGACCAGCTTAATGCGGGTACTGGTCTTCCGCTTTATGGTATTTTAAATTAGAGATTTGCTTCTCCTAGAAAGGTTGCCTTCATCACGGCTTACGGGAGCCCTCTCTACCCCAATACACATATACACACACACAAATATACACGGTGCTAGTTAGCCGTTGACCCAGAAAAAGAGTTCATTTGCCCTTTGGAAGGTCTTGTTTTTAATCCTTCAGGGAGACTAGCCGCCCTCCTCACCAAACAAGTCTGGTGGGGGAACCAGTTTAGTCGCCGGTGGCCCGACCATGAGGCAGGTAGTACTGGGTTACATGGTACCAGTAGCATATGACATGACCTGTCATGCATATATATATATATATATATATATATATATATATATATATATACACACATACATATATATATATATACATACATACATACACACAAACATATTTATATATACACACATACATACACACACAAACATATATATATAGTGGTGATCGACTATGGTGCATCGGTAAATATCAGAATGCAGACACTGACCTGTGCTTACGAAGGCTAAAAGCCAGAAACACCCATGTCCATAGGTATACTATTATGCACGTAAAATAATATTTAAAAATAAAAATAAATAAATACGTCCGATAAAAAATAAGGGCGATCTATTCATATTGATATATGAATAACAATAAACGCTTATAGTTGTTAAAAAAAACGCTAAGGTAACAGAAAAAAAAAAAATAACAGCGTTTCGAAGTTGTTAATATTGCTAAAAAATGCCAACAAATCTTAACTGATATATATTATAGATATATAGATAAAGATATAGGTCTAAAAATATGAATATATCATTAAAACATATAGAAGGTCAATAATAACTTCTTCACAATGCAAAACTAGTGTAACTTAATGCAAATTGCTTTTAAAAACTATTTAACACGAGAAAATTTTCTACCATCTTTTTGCATTGAGAAGCTGTCATAGGAAATTTGTATGCTGTATACAACTATAGATTGATTAACTTTTTCTATTGTGAAATGTATATTAAAAAGCACTTTTGTGAATAACTAAGTGGTTAGAATTTGGAGATCTTGAAGACCATTGTCGGTTCAAGCAAAAACTCATCACTTTTACTAGATTATTAAGGGTTTGATCAAGACGAAATGTCAATCATGAAACACGTTCCTCGATCGGGGTCAAACATGAATGTAACAATCAAATTTAACTTTCAAAATTCTATTACAAAAGAAGAAAATAGTATAGTAAAAAAAAAATGCCGATAAAAATAAACATTAGGCAACACTAAGTAAAGACAGCTAGTTATGTAATACAGAAAACAAGTTAGTGTTAATTTGAATTTTTTAAAATCATTATTACCAAAATCTGAAAATACCTCAAGTTTAAATGTTGAACTTTAAAACAGTGATCTTGATAATTTTGCAATTTTTTTTTTTTTTTTTTTCAGTCTAAATGTTTGGCTTTATTTCACAAATGATAAAGGAAATATTTATTTCACAGTAAAAATATCATAATCATGTGACCCTAATTGTGGACTTTAGTTACATGGTTGCCAAGCCTGTTATAGGTACTGCCTTGGGTACAATGTATACTGATCACTCCTCATGGGATCGTCTTGATTTCTCTGTGTGATACATTATAGGTTACATGGTACCATATAATAACGAAATAAATATTGGTCTACTCTCCTGCTGACTCATTTTATCAAACACAATGGTAAAAAATTTAGACTAACAGGACAAAGAAATTCAATCGACCAAACAAAATAAAGATGGAAAATATGAAATCAGAAAATAAATTATCTGTGATCACAATTATTTAAATACCACTAGACTTTTTAGCCCATTAAAAAGAGAAAAAAGTTATAGCTAGGTATGTGCAAAATGAATGGCCAATCCCCAAAACAAACATTTTGGCTCCTCCTTTCACTTAATTCATCAAAATGCAGGAAATCAACCAATTCTAATAAATTTTTCAGTATTTATTAATTAACGATCACAGAATATAATAAATCCACTATTTTTTTTTTTTTTTTGATCTTAGTGAAAATGTTTTATTTTATGTAAACAAAAACCATCTTTAAAGTTATAGTTTAAAATACTAAAAAAAAACAAAAAAAAAAACATTCATTTATTTTTGCTTTTCTTTTTAAAAAATAGAGCCTTGTAGCTGTTAACAATTTTTTTTTTTTTAATTTCAGGAACATTACAAAAAAAGCCCCTAAAGTCTGTGCTAATAAAATCAATATAACTAAAAAAAAAAAAAATTTATTTCTCGAACTAGCAATATTATCACTGAATTTAGAATTGTGCATTCAATAATTTTACAAAAAAATAAAATAAAATAATTGCAAAAAATGTCATGTGATAATCATGTGGAAATTTTAAATGTTATATTTCCCTTGTATGCATGAACATGTAAACATCAGCATAAGAACTTATTTATAATCTTGAAAATAAAATAAATTGCAAACAATTTGAAATCCTTAGTCACTAAAGAAAAAAATTCTTTAAAAGATGGTATGATTTTTGCCAACAGTTAATTTGAAGAAGTAGAGGGGATACAAAATAGCGAAAAAATAAAAAGGTAAGTTTATAACTTTCATTAGTAAATAATCATTTTCTTTTAAATTTAAATTCTATTTAGTCATAATAAAGAATTGTTTTAATTTAGTTTTTAATGAATAATAGCATCTAAGAATAAATCGAGTAATTGTTAAAATTGACTTTTTGAACAACATTTTACAAATGTTTTATTTCAAAGTCTAAGGAAAAACATTGATAAACAAAGGTCAGCAGTAGTCTTAGAGTATTATTGAATAAAAAAAAACTTATACTAAGTTAAATATGAAACGTTTTTTCGAGAAAAATAAAGAAATTATTACTTGTGTATATTCAAAAATAGTCTAATTATAAATAAGCCTTTCCTGTTTTATTACAGCAAAATTAAATTAATAAAACGAAATTATTATACTTCCTGTGATCCACAGATTTGAGAAAATCAGTGGGATTTATATTTACATTTGAGCAAGAGTTTCTTTAATCTGTAAATCGCTTTTTTTATTTGTTTATTATGCAATTTTTAGTAAAAAAAGTATGTACATTTTCAATATCTTAACATATTAATTTACTCATTAGCGTTGAAAAAGTTTCAGAATACTGATAATTATTTTTCTAGAGAGTTTTAAGGTTGATTTATTTGATCTTAGAATTCAAACAAATTTTTTTGTTTTTTTGTGTTTTTTTAAAGATTTTTCATTGTATTTTTTGTTAACATGTAATTATAAATTCTGTCAAATACAATCAAAATTAGGACATAAACTAAAGAAAATAATTATGATAATCTTAAGAAGCAGAAAGGTGTTTTTCAGCCATTTTTGCCCATACCTAGTTATAGCCATTGATTTAGAATGAGTGGTTTTTGACAAATTATTGCTTGAATATGGTTGAATTTGTGCTCATTTATGCATTAAAATACTAATCCTTATTATCCCTAACTTTGCATCAAACAGATACAATAATACTTACTTCAATGCATCTTATCGCTTCACTATGATCAGCTTCATACAGAATTTCATCCATATCGGTCCAGTAGTTTCCAAGAAAAAGTGATAGTAAATGTGGTATTGTGATCACTGATTCCTAACTGTGCTTTAAATGGATGCCATAATACTTAGTTTTCTGCACCTTATCATAATAAAGGTCCATACAAAATTTCAGCCAGTAGTTTCCAAGAAAAAGTGGAACAGACAGACAAACTAAGAAAAATATGATAAAGATAAGCCAACATTGATTGCAACTTCTAGCTGATTTGGGCCCAAATTTGCATTGTTGTAAAAGGGGAGGAAAGGAGTTTTCTTTGGGTCACATTATCCTAATTTTAACAAATTTTGCTTAAAAACTAACCATGTTTTTTTTTTTGGGGGGGGGGGGTTCGATATTCATAAATTGCATTTTAGCCAAAGTTTTTATAAAAAAATCCAATTCAGTCAGTTTTCTGCACTCATACAAAATTTTATGAAAAACTAGACTACCCGTGATCCGTTGGGTCAATATGTTATATTAGCTATGGAATTAATGTATGAGTGTGACACTTGTGATGTAAAGAAAATAGTTTTTTGTGACATAACAGAAACATTTCTATGAAAGAATATTAAAATGAAAAAGAGTATAGATAAATTTCTGAGTCATTATAGTATTAATAAATAATAACAAGAGTATAGTATTATTTCTGAGTTATAATTGTTTATTTTTGAAACAAAAAACTTACAGTCATTGAAGTATAAGTGGTTTGCCATACTTATAGATAAATGTGCACTGAAATTCAAATTTTGATATATCTTAATTTAAACGCGAAAAAAAAAAAACAATTGGGATGTTGAAAACGTACATAGTAAAACAATACGTTTTATTGTCATATTGATTATCTATTTGTAACGCAAATTAAAAAAAACATATTTTCAGGGTTATTTATGTTGGTAGTGTAGAAGAAAATATATGAATGTTTTTTAAGAAAGGTGTATTAAAAAATGGAGAATAAATTTTTTTTTAAAAGTGAAGGCAGCGGGTAAATCGCCGTTGTAAAATGCTCTTATGGTTGTCAACGGGTTAAAGTAGATTTATTTGTAAGAAAATTGTGTTAAAATAACTTAAACGTAATATGGAAATGAACGATGTAAAAAAAATGCAGAAAGTATTAACAATTGTTTATTTGGATAATTTAAACGCAAAAAAAACAAACAATTGAGACGCTGAAAACTTACACAGTAAAACACTATGTTTTATTGTCGCGTTAATTATTTGTTTATGTACGCATGCGCAACCAGAAGTCATAAACCAGATGTTGGGTTACAACATCCGTTACAAGGTCCTTGAGTTTTATAATTATATAGATTAAAGCCATTTTGGGAAAATCACAAGACTAATAAACTACCAGACAAACAGACAGTGACAAAAACCAAACTTCTTACATCTTTCTCATAGTTCATTAGTCTCATAGTCCATTAGAGTTCTGATTTTCTCAAAATGGTTTCATCAGTTTTTTGCAAAATTTTGTAAGTTACAAAATTACGCTAGTCGTGGACACTGACCTATTTATCAAAGTATCAAAGTCCTTCCTAATTAATATTAGAGACTCCCCTTAAAAAAAAAAAAAGAAATAACAAAAAAGAGAATTCTTTAGCAGAGGATTGAACCTCAAAAAAGAGAAATAGGTCAATGCCCATAACTAGCATAATTACATTCATGATCTATAAATAACTGGTAAGAGTCAGACCACTTGAAAATAACTAATAATAGTTATAAACAAAGCATCAAAAGTATCAGAAACAAATTTGTATCTCAAACTCACTAAAAGGAGCATTATGAGCAAGGTGTAGCTGGCCAAACAGATAACATCAGCAATGTTATTACCAACATGGACACCACTGTCAAAAACAGAAGAGGCGGGCACTGGTAGAAACATATTTTTGAATGAAAATTACTTAGCATTACATTTACAGAAGTCATAGTAGTGGGAGAGATAGGGTGTTCTTCCTTTCACTGGAGAGGGGTACTCATGCACTTATTGATCTGTGCTGAAATAATAACATTATTTAAAAAGCCATTCTTAACATGGGGAGGGTGTCTTGTACCGTACTTTAGCCTTACAATTGAATAAAAAAACATATCATAAAACTCTAATTAAATTTGGAAATACGATTTAAAAAATAGTGCGGATCAATAAGTGCATTAGCACCTGGAGAGGAACTAGAAAACTTGCTGACCTTAATATTGATTAACTGCCTGTTTATATTGGCTACGAAAGTCAAGTTCAAAATTACTAATACAAAAATATGAAAGAGTGAGAAACAAATTTATTCAACTTAATAAAATTTATAGTAAACATTAATCACAGAAATGGTCCCAATGGGTTGCAGAAAGACAGCTCTAAGATCTGACCAAACAAAAAAGAAAATATTTTCTTCTTGCAATTCTGGTCAACTTCATCTAAAAATGTCAACAGCTTTTCTTGATGAATTGTAAGTTGTTTTTATTGATTTTAGTTTTTCAAATAGAATAGATTCATAATTTAAAAATAAAATAGAAAAACGTTTACATAGATTTCTTTCATGATAATATATATATATATATATTTCATTTATTTATATAAACTTAAAACATCCATGTTATCTGCTGTTATGTATAAAAACTATAATTAAGATAGGGGGGGTATTGGTCCTGTTAAAGTCGTTATGGATGATGAAACTGGCTCTGCAGAGTTCAAATCATATCGGATCCATTGTTGTCATTTATGCATTAATGTTATTTGAAAAAATGTTACACATCCTGATTGTGTTTCCTTTAAGAAACAGTTCATCGTTAATTTGGAACATGACATGTGCAAACATTTTGTATCCTCATTAATAACAGAATTAGTGCAAGTGATCAAAATACACAGGTCTTCTTAACAAATGTGTATTCCAACCGATTGTTGTGGAAACAAAGGGAGCGATTGATTGACTGTCACCTAAAACCTCCTCTAAAGCCTTGGCCAGTTGTTTTATCACCATTCAATGATATGCGATGATATATTTATGATTATCTCATCAGTAGGAAGTATGATTCTGAATGGGTTTCACACTAATTGGGCCTTAACCTCTAAAATTTTTATCACAATCATTATATCAAATATAAATTTTTCTCATCCATCAGTATTCTATATTCCTGTGAAGCCGCCATTTGCCCTACATATAAAATTTGTTTAAATATATATAAAAAAAAAAAAAAAACGCTTTGTGAACTAAAATGTATTTTCAATGGAATTTAAGAAAAATGAAAGTATCAAAATAAAGGATCAAAACAATCAAGGACGATATACTTCATTAGATCCAAATGGAAGAATCTGCAATGTGAAGTGTTAATGGACTAGAGTGAAATCCTAAAAAGTCAAATGATGAATAAAATGAGTGATCAAAAGAAATATCCAATAAATCTTTTAGATATCTTTTGGACACTCTGATTATTCCATTTAAACCTTATTGAGTATAAGTTCATTGATTGTTTGATTATTGATTTGACACTTTACTTGTTTTTAATTCCAATGAGGATACATTTTAGTTCACAAAAAGTATTTTTTTTTAGGTTTTTCGAATTTATGCTAACCAGTAATACATTTGTTACTGATTTTTATCCTTTGAAGAAAAGAGGTTATCTTTGAAATGCCATGAGTTATGAATTAAGAATTTTTATACTTTATTTTTATTTCTTGTTTAAATATTTAATGGATTAAAAAATATTGCAATTTATTTTCATCATCATCAATTATATATATATATATATATATATATATAATATTTAGATAAAAACACATATGAACCCTACTTAAAAGATAACACTAACCCAATATACGTAAACCCTTAGTCCAATCAAAAATATTGATATCAAATATAAGCAACAAAACACCAATAAAAACAAAATTAAAAATAGAAGAAAAAGAAATATAATCTGGTATACAGCGCCATACAATCAAATGTTAAAAACAAAACTTGGCAAGAAATTTCTAAATCTCATCAAAAAGCACTTCTTCGTAACCAATCCTTTACACAAAATTTTCAATAAAAATAACCTAAAGTTATCATATACAGCTGCTGCGAAAATTTAGAAATAATAATTAAAGCACATAATAACAAAATATTAAATAAAAGCAATGAAAATAACAAAATAAATAATAAAAAAGTGGACATCATGACAAAAATAAAACTAACACAAAGAACACATGTAACTAGTAGAAATAATAATAATAATAATAAACCAAGGACAACGACAACCAAAGAAACAAAAATAAAAATACTAATAATGAACAAGATAAATGCAACTGTAAATCTTGCACACTTTGCCCACTTAAAATAAATGTCTAACCACAAGCACAGTTTACCAGGTCACAATATTTGTGAAAGAAACCCCGTATAACAAGAAACATTACGTAGGTATGACTTCATTAGATTTCAAAACCCGATATTATGACCACAAAAGTATGTTCAAAAATAAAACACTGAATGAAAACAACCATAGCAAACAAATACTGGGAACTCAAAGAAAGTGGACACTCGCCGGAGGTCAAATGGAAAATAGTAAGACAAGCAAACACATGTAGAGACCTAGACAATCCATGTAGATTATGCCTTCATGAAAAATTTGCTATCTATACTTTAAAGAACCCCAACATCTATTAAACTGTAGGAGAGAAATAGCCAACAACTGTGTACACATGATAAACTTTACTCTAGGATAGCGATACAAAATAATTTTAAAATTAACAATAACAATAGAAAATAAATAAATAAAATAAGCATACATATACATAAATTATCATACCCATATATCTTTATATCTATAAAAGTGAACATGTCTGTGTGTCTGTGTACATTTCCCTACGCAACAACTGTCAATTTTTAGTCTACAGACTCAAAATTTGATATACAGGGTACTGAGATTTGGGAAAGTCTTTGTGATTGGTTTTCGGCCAGAAATTTGGCTCTTAATGGGTCAAAATTCAACAATTTGACCTTTGAGAACTCTACCAAACTCCTCCGACAATTTTGAGTCTAAACACTGAAAATTTTAGATATAGGTTCCTTGGACATAATTCTAACTTAATAACTTGATTTGAACCTAAAGCAATAAATGTTAAGGGCTCATAATATGGGTCAAAGTTAAAAAAAAAAAAATTGACCTCTGCGGTCTCTACAACAATTTCTGGTCTAAACATTTGAAATTTGACATAAAGTGTATTCAGAGATAAGGCAAGCTTTTTAATCAGTTTGGGTTGAAAATTTTTAGTTACCAATATATAAATGTATGTATGTATGTTTGCATGTCTGCCTAAAACTTTCGACAAAGGTGATGGATTTTATCAAGATCAATATCGTTTTGAAGTTCGACTTTTCAGACGAAAAATATCGAAAAATTGGCTAAAAACATTAATATCTTCACCTTCAACTGGGCACTTTTCTACAGGAGGGGGGCGCTTTTTTTGCCGATATTTTTGAAAGTCATCCTCTCCTTTCGATTGTCTAGCCTTAATTTAAACCTACGTCACTTCCGGTTTGGCGGTGATCGTAACAGCAAAGACGTCAGGTTTTTTTCCTGTTCTTTTCCTCCTTCGCAGTAGGGGTTCGCACCTGCCTTCCTACTACCACTTCTTTTTCTTTTTTTTGCTCAACATACACTTCCAAACACCCGGGCAACGCCGAGCTGAAATGCTAGTATATATATATATATATATATATATATATATAAACTAACATAATAAAAAAAACACACACACACATATTTAACTACACCTAGGTTTAAAATAGGTCAAATCACTAGATATCTACACTTCCGACTAAAAAAGCACACACAAAGGAAGGGGGGAACCCAAAGTAAACTGGGCCTTTGTCCTGTAAGTGCCTGCCCATTGGCTGATTAGGAAGGGAGCGGTAGAAACTAGGAATCTGATTGGCTAACTAAAAACTCAATAGAATGTGCGTATATAAAAAAAACAAGACAACCACAACTCTTTGCATAAGTCTGACAAATCCTAGCGTGGATGAAACGCAGAATATTCTGTGTGGCTTAATTGCCATCATATATATTTTTATAACTTTATATATATATATATATATATATATATATATATATATATATATATAGTAAGTGAGGATGTGCATATGTGTGTGTGAGGGCATTTTTAATCTACAAACTTGAATTTTAGTATATAGCATATTCAGACATGTAGAAAACTTTTTAAGCATCTGAAAAAAAAAGGGCTAGTAAGAGGTAAAAATTGCAAAATTGGTATGTCAGTGTCATCGAATTTTTATCTGTTTGTCCACTGTTTCATGAATGCGCATGTGTGTATTGTTCCCATGACAGATTCTTTATGTTAAGAATAAGTAGGTTTTTTACAGATCGTGTCAAGCTGGCTTAATGGTTATGGTACTTGACTCAATGTCTTTATATTTCTGTTTCAATCTCAGCTTGAGTATTTTTTTTTTTACTTACAAGAAGTGAACTGTTTGAAAAAAACATAATACTCACATGCACATGTCTCAGTTTCTGTACGAATTAAAATATAATATTTATGCATATTTTATGACCATGCAACACCAAAGGCCTGCTAGTATATATATATATATTGTAGTTCTTGTTAGTTTGTTGACTAATTCTTTCTATGTTTGGCGGTAGAACCTCCAAAACTGCATGCCTTCTGAAATTTTACCCAGTAAATTATATTTTAGTCAAAGAGGTTACAACATTATTATGGGGTTTGCATTCATGCTTGACATCTATAAAAGCAGGAATAAAATACTTTACTTTATTTGATTTTATAACTTTAAATTAAAATAGAAATGAAAAAATAAAAATAGAAAAATGTTAAGGGTATTAGGGTTTGGAGCAGGAGTGCACAGGGGTCCCCATTGATTCCCAAGAAACACCAGGTGTGCCTTAAAGAGCTTTAAAGATAATAATTTAACATTTACACTACCTCCCACCCATTCAAGGCTGAATACATTCTTGGGTCCCCCTCCCAAAATTGATAAAATGTAAAAAAAAAATAAGAATAAAATATGTAATATGGTGTTATGGGTCAGGTGCAGAAGGACATAGGGTTTTTCATTCAATCTTGGGCCATACTAGGTATTCCTGCTCATATAAATATGAGATAAGATTATGAAAATTATGATTGAAAGGCTAACTAAATGCAATGTGTCATTCTTAGATCTCACTGGGCCAGTAGCTTCATTAATTGAGTGATTGAGGTTTTATATCCTTTAGCCTACCTTCAGTTATTAATTATATTCTTTTCTTTTATCACACACACACACACACACACACACACACACACACACACACACACAGAGGCAGCCAGACAGAAAGAGTCTCAATAGAGCCAAAATCAAAAAGATCACCAAATATCAAGATTTCAAAAATGAATTAAAAACATGGTATATGAAAGAAAAAAACATTGTACCAGTTGTGGTAGGAGCAACTAGACTAACAAAAAAAAATATCTTTAAAAAATACTTAGACACGATCCCTGGAAGACCAAGCCGTAGAAAAAAAACTGATAGCAGTCATAAAAAGGTCAATAGCTATTCTTAAAAGAACCCATGGATACAAATTTGAATAATAATGAAAAGAAGTGTTAGCTCAGAAGGCAGCCCTTTCATCACTTTGAACTAACTGAAGTAAAAAATTAAAAAAATATATATATATATAAGTTTATGTTGTCTTTTCATTATGCGTTGTTGGCATGAAGTGTAGTTGTATGCAAACTCATTCTGCGAATATCTCGGCAGATCACTGTTATTATATTTTCCCTGAAGTACAGTAACTTCAGGAAACAGATGTTCAAAGAGGTTTGGTGTTTTCCAGCATTTTCGGCCCCTAAAGTAACTCATGTTAGATGGAGGTTAATCATTGATGTCTAGAAATTTTGTGGTGGTGACAACTCTATTGTCTGCTTTGCCACATTTATTGTGCATACACACAATTTCATTCTTTATCTGGCGTAAGTACAGTGGGGATAGGCCAGTTTGTAACAAACAAATAGGTCTTTTCCTTCTATTATTTTGAGTTGAAAGTCGAGTAGTGATACGGATCATGTGATATTGTAGCGTTCTCTGCTGAAAGATATATTTTCAAAAGTGATAAATCTTATGAACTTCTGAATGAACCAGGATGTTCTCCCACGCTAATCCAAGAATCAGATAACATAGGAATCTTAACCGAATTAAAATCATTGAAATGATTTTTCAGATTTCCTACTTTTACATCATTCTAATCTTTTCCAATGTGGCTGCCCTAAAAAGTTGACCAAGCCTTTCACAGCCAAGCCTCTTTTTCAGTGTTGCATCATTTATCCATTCTCATAACTTGTTGCACCATGAATTCTTAATTGACCAAAGTCACTCCTTCAGAAATCAATGCACTTTTACCACAAATTTATCTATGTGTATATTTTTATCAGAATGATGCCCAGAAGAGAGTAAAATTTCCCAAACTGAATATTTTTTCACCACTTTTATGCCCTGCTATAAAGGTTAAAAGCAAGATATAAGAATACTAAACTAGAACCCTTCTTCTAATTTGGATCAAAATCCTCTTCTATTTGAGATTTGAATAATGGAGTTTCCCTTCTCGCTCTACCAATTCTCTCAGACACTTCATAACCATTTCCTGAGGCATCAATTGATACTTTTTGGTAGGTTTATGCTAGCCTCATTTACCTGCTTAACCTGGAAGGGTTGATAGTCCAATGTTCTTTGGGGGATTGGTATTGGGTAAAAGGTCAAATGTTTCAATAACTATTTCAAAATTTAAATGAAGGCAAATACAATTTTCTGTAGAAGTAAATTATTTTTTCTATTGAATATCTGAACAGACCAACCCATTTTGTTTTTTGTTTTTTTTATAGAACTTGGCCTAGTTACCCCACCCATACGCCTACACCTCTTCACAAGTATGGAGATAGTCTACTTACATAATAAAGCTGACGAAAAGATATGCATTAAGCCATTGAAACAGATGACATTTCAAGAAAATATATCATCACTTAGTTATATATGCAATTCTACTTGACATTCAAATTTGCCTTAAGACTAAAAAAAACAAAAACATTTTAAGTTTTTATTAAAAGTGTTAAGTGCAAAAATAGATAAAAAAACAAATATTTTTTTTTTGTTCTTTTTCAGTTATTTCAAAATCAGCATTGGATGTTCCAAATGCAAAGAGTAATGTTAGGATATTATAAACAAATTAAAACATATATTTAACTCTAAAGTCAGATTTTCTGTTTGCTTACAAACTGCTTCTAGGATTTGGGAAATAGATGCCATAATCATATTTTGAAACTACATTACCCAGGGGAATTAAATAAAAACTTAATTTTTATAAAAATGGGTACAAGTGTGATACTATCGACGCCCCCACCCTGAAAGTGTTAGGAAATTTAAAAAAAAAAAAAAAAAGAGGAAAACTATAAAAAAGAGGAAAAAAAGTTGATCAAAGTATGGCAAAAAAAAAAAAAAACAGACACAAAAATCAACATATTTAGAGTTAGCTTATGGTCAGTTTTAGCAGTAGCAGTGAATTATAAGATAGTTTATAGCTACTATTAGGAACAATTTACAAACAGTCGTGTTTTCAACAGTTGAGGACGTTTTCCAGTTTGGAATAGTTAGCAGCTTAAAGATCTCCCAAAAGAGATTGGAGAGATTGGGATCAAAGCTGGGTGAGAGTAGATTGGGTTAAGAAACACAGGATACCGATGTGATAGCTAGTGATGGACAAAGTTTGGGGTTCATTTTTCTATGCTATGTGACAGTATCACATACATACACACACATTCCTAGAGCTCAACTGATTTACATCAAATGCTCATCTTATGTTGTGTTATCATAGCATAACCACAAAGGACATCAACAAAAGCAATTATGTTTTACTTTATTTTATTATATTAATTTGAAAATTGTATAAATTATAAAATAAGAAGAGAAATGTTAAAGAAGGATTCTGGGTTTGGAATAGGAAGGGTCCTGATTGGATTCAAGGAAGCACAGGGTGTATTGAGATTAAATAATATAAATTTAGCGAAAATTATTTCAATAAATGTCCACTATTTTTGGCCAATCAATGCTGTGGGCATGCTTGAGACCCACCCCTAAAATTATAAAATGTAAACAATAATAATAAGAAAAGTAATACAGTGTTATGAGTTGTAGGGTTTCTTATTCAATCACAAGATAATCAGTCTTGACAGGTGGTGGACCAGTTTACTGATCTTTTACCTGTTAGACTGAGATATTTGCCTGGGTGGTATTTATATGAATTGTTTAATGTCAAAATTTGTTAAAAATGCTTCCTGTATACACTTAATTGAATACCAGTTGTTAGTTTATTCATAATAAGGTGTGTGTCCAGACTTTTGTGAACATTATTATAATATAATGACCACAATAGATCTGATTACATTTGGCATAAGAGTCAACTGAGTTATAGCAAAGATTAAAAATAAAAAACGGTATTTTACGCCCTCCAGCAAGAACCTCAGCATTATAAGGTGAGGATCAAGGGTAAGTGGAGTGATTCTGAGAAAGGAGTGGCACCTTCCCCTACACCTCAATGTAGTAGCTAATGAATCGAGAACCTTCAAATAGCCCTTTTACTTTTTTATATCAAACTCTTCGTAGTTAATCTTATAGTTAACTGGCCTGGGTGCTCTGTGTTTGTAGGTGTGTGTTGAGCAAAAAAAAAAAAAAGTTGTAGAAGGAAGGCAGGCTCGAACCCGTGATGTGAAGGCGGAAAAGAAAGTGGAGGTGTGTGTAAGGCTATTGGTTGAGCAAAACAAAAAAAAGGAAAATTACAAGCGCAAAAAAAAAAAAAAAAAAAAAAAAAAAAACTGGTAATAGGCAGGCAGGCTCGAACCCTTCTGCGAAGGAGGAAAAGAACATTAAAAAAAAAAAAAGTGCTACGTTAGCTATTGCGCCCATCGCCAAACCGGAAATGATGTAGGTTTAAATTAAGGCTAGACAATCAAAAAGAGGAGATGACTTTCAAAAATATTAGTGAAAAAACGACCCTTCTCTGTAGAAAAGTGTCCAGTTGAGGGTGAAGGAATTAATATTTTTGGCCAATTTTTCGATATTTGTCGTCTGAAAGGTTAAGCTTCAAAATGATACTGATCTCGTGAAAATCCGTTGCCTCTGTCAAAAATTTTAGGCAGACATACAAACATACATACATTTAAACAGACAGGTGAGATTTATATTATAGATGATGAGATCTATTAATATACGAACACAAATACACATTCAGAGTATGGGAGAAGGTGGGGTAACAGAGGAGGTAAAAAGAGTGTTCTTGCAAATATCCATTCCATAGTTGTGCTTCCAGATAAAAAGTAAAAATTAAAATAAATGTTAAACTAAATGAAATTTGAATTACATAACATAAAAGATTTTTTTAATCATTAAATTTTTCTAAAGTTAAAATTTTATCCAACCACAACAATTTAATCAGTCATTTTGCTTCTTATCTTTGGTATTGCCTTTATTTTATTTTTATTTTTTACAGCATTTCAACTCTTCTTGGGTTACGGTAATGCTGAAACACAATATTTTTTGCATACAATTAATTGAACAAAAATTGCTATTTTTTTTTTTATTTATTTCCTCTGTATGCCTAACATTATTTGATGACTTATGAGAACAGTTTATTGCAAGTGTTTATTAACAATTGATTTAACAATGACACTGTTGTAGACCCCAGGGAAACAATTTTGTGGCAACATGTTCCATAGATGAGAAATTCTTGGAAAGAAATTCTGTTCAGGGAGTTTCATTTGATGTTAGGCATATAAAGAAGGAAAGCAAAGTTCTTTACAGTTGTGGTAGAAAACAAGTTCTTGTGAAAGTTTTACAAGGAGTAATCATGGAAAGTGTGAGTTTGGGGTTTCTAAAGTAGATTATAAAATCATATTTTTTTATTAGCCCACTCCCTATCTCTTGTGAAATTATTCAGTTATCAGTGAGAGGCTACGGGGTAAACTCTTCTGCGTGACAGTTCAATTAACCATAAGTAGATAAGTTAATATGCGATCATTTTAGCTTGAAATTTGGACATTCATTTGTTGAAAGTATTTAAATGATTAAGACAGTTGGGTTTTTTTTTTTAGTGATGATCAGTTGGAAAGACCCAGAATGAGGAAAGTTCCCTTTCTCAGTATGTAGAAGAGAGTTAAGTCCAATTCAATTTTTGATGAGATTTGCAAGTATTGGGTATACAATTAGTGCAGTGAAATTACAAGTATTGTCAAATATGATAACCACTTTCTCTATCTGTGCTTAAAACTAAATTCCATGAACAAAGTTTCTTTTCTAGAACTGCCTACCTGTGGGACTCTATATTGTGTGTTTGCTTTCCACTGACTACAACATGATTGCTTTCAAGTCCAATATAAACAAGTTCTAGTTGAATCATACTTTTAAATAATAAAATTTTACCCAATTTTCTCCACTACTGATTACACTGTTGTCTCACCTACCACTTTACTCTCATTTACTCTTATTGTCGAGTGGTCTTCATGCCTTGATAAAGAGTGACTCCCATATCAAAAAAAAAAAAAAATGTGTAAGACAACAGAGACAGATGGGAACTCAAATGTGGAAAAGTATATTTAGATGGCAAGATGATTCAGGTTGTTCAGAGTTTGTTACCTTGGTGATATTGAAACACAGGCAGGAGGAAGTGCTTGTATGATACAAAAATTAGAAGTGAAATAGTAAGTTTAAGTAATTTCTGCCATTACTAACCAGCAGAGTGTTACCACTGTCGATCAAAAAAAGTGTGTATCAGTTATATGTATGCAGCATGATGATGTATGAAAATAAAACTTGACCAGTAAAAGTTGGTTGAAAATATTCGCTGCATAGAAAGAAATGATATGAGAATACTATGATGCATGAGTAATGCAAGTCTTAAAGATGAGTTAAATCTGATGACTTCGGAGTAAGATTAGATCTTGACAGTAAAGGGAGATGTGTGCAGAACAGGAGACTTTCATGGAATAGCCATGTTGAAAGAATGGAGGCGAGTGCTTGGGTTTATGAATATAGAACAATTCAGCTAACAGAGTAAATTGGCAGGAATAATGTGAAGAAGTGATAAGGATTGATTTCAGAGAAAGAGATATAAATAAAGGCCTGGCTTGAGATAAGTTAGTTTGGAAGTCAATTTCTAAAAGCCATCCAAAATATATGCTAGCATGTAAAACAGCCATTAAACCGAATATGATGATAATGATATGATTCAATGAATTGTGATGTAGATGATAAAAGACAATGAAATCAGTTATACCAATTCCAAACACTAATAAATCTACCATGTTCACTTATGGATTAATAATGATACAAAGAAACTGAAATGAATTCTGGTTTATTTAATTCCATAATGAAATTGTTTTTTAAAATAAGTTTTTAAAAATTCATTTTATTCCATGTTTGATTTCAATAAAGAAGGGCAACAAGTAAACTTTGGGTTTACTGTCAGTAGCATTGTAATTCTTACCTCTCTTATTTTATTCTTTAGTTTTCACATTTCATGTGACAAAAGAGGAAGATTTGCTGTTGGGGGGGGGGGTTGAATCTATCCATCTAACACATTGTTGACAAGTTTCTTACCATTTTTTTTCTTTTTTTAACACTTTACATCAAGGCGTTTCAATGAATTGTATCCAATGTATTATCATTATTATTATTAGTAGTAGTAATAGTAGTAGTAGTAGTAGTAGTAGTAGTAGTAGTAGTAGTAGTAGTACCCGCAGCAAGGAAACTCTTACAACAACCCTAAGAAAAATGGCAAATTGAAGAGCATCAGGCCATAACAGAATGCATACTTACTGGTTCAAAAAAACTCACAACACTGCATGAAAGACTAATTCCAAACCTGAAAAGATGTATCCACAAAGCTGATGTGCCACAATGGACAACCAAAGGTAGAACCATAGATACAAAAAGACACAGAAAAATGAATTTCCCCCCAGCAACTACAGGCCTATAACTTGCTTACCAAGGATATGGAAAATCTTAACAGCACAACTGCGAGAACAGAGTTACCACTCCCTTAATAATTGTGGACTATTTCCAGAGGAACAGAAAGAATATCGAAAAGGAAAAAGAAGACATAGACCATAAGATTCTGAAGGCGATAAAAAGTAGGAAAAAAAATATAACCATGGCATGGTTCAACTATAAGAAAGTATATGACAGGATCCCTCAAGCATAGGTAATAGAAAGTTTGAGGATGTACAAAATACCAGACAAGATTATCAATTTTATTGAAAAGGCAATGAGAACATGGATGCTTAAACTAACAGCTGACGGGCAATACATAACTGAGATAAAAATACAAACGTATCTTCCAAGCAGACTACCACTACTGTCTATCATAGCCATAATGCCCCTTAACAATATATTAAGGAAATGCCAAGCCGGATAAAAGTTTACTAATACAGTCGAAAGAATGATCCATCTAATTTATATGAACGATCTGAAACTTTTCACAATAAACAAAAAGGAACGAGGGACTCTAATAAACACAACCACAATCTTCAGCCAGGATATCCAAAGAGACTTTGGCATGAAAAAGTACACACTGCTACTTATAAGGGGAAAACTTGAGGCAACTGAAGGTATAGAACCACCACACCAAGTGGAAATGAGGACACAATGTAAACATGGAATCTACAAATATTGGGGAATTTTAGAAGCAAACACCATCAATGCAACAGAAATGAAAGAGAAAATTGGGAAATAATACATGAGAAGAACAAGAAAACTTCTAGAAATTAAACTATACATGTTATATTTCCGTTAAAGTAAAAGTTTCTATGGCACGTGATTTTGCACACGTTCCTTTTCCTTTTTATAAGGGCTGAGTTTTTTCTTCTTCAACATTTTGTTACTAACAGCTCTTGCGTTTACTGTTGCTACCTGCTCTTTACTATTTGCTCTTACATTTACTATTTGCTCTTACGTTTGCTGTGAAATTATTTCGGTAAAGCCTAGTAAAGAGGTTTTGCTCCGTCTTCCGTTCTATGATAAAACACTACAATTTACCAAACTAATTTTTTATTTTCCTCATAGAGAAGATAATTCGCCTGGATAAATTTGATTTTTCCTCAGCAGACCCTCAGGCCAGCAAGCGTTGGAAATTATAGTTCCGCAACTTTAATTACTACTTATCAACTATTGCTTCGTCAAACCCTGACAAGCTAGAAGTTCTCTATTTAAACATTGGTCGCTCTGTTGCTGATGTTATCGAAGGTTGCTCTGGTTTTGAACATGCCGTGGAATTATTGAAAGGCGTTTACAACAAGTCTTCAAGCGTTATTCATGCTAGACATCTGCTTTCCACGCGTTTGCAACAAGAAAGCGAGTCTGTCGACCAATACCTTCAGGCCTTGAATCGACTTGCCGCTGACTGTTTTTTTAAAGACGTAACGGCCACCATTTACATGGATGAATCTGTCCGTGATGCATTCATTCATGGTCTCCGGTCCTCATTGATACATGCTAGGCTCCTTGAAACAGACACTCTAACTCTCACAGAAGCTACTCAATGTGCTAGGGCTTTAGAACAAGCTCACTTTCGCGCGGAATCGTATGCCTCTCAGATTGGGGCAGTCGCTGTTACTTCTACTACGGGAACTAAAAATGTGTTGCCGAGGACGCCACTTGTATTTCTAAAAATTCTGTTCCAACTGATTCTCGAATGGAGTGTGACTCTGTACAGTTCTCTGCTGCCCTTCCTGTTCGCGGCAATTGCTACAACTGTGGAGGGCGATGTCGCCTTTGCCCTGCCCGCGATAAGGTATGTCGAAGCTGTGGTAAACTCGGGAAATTTTCTAAAGTTTGCCGTTCTACTCTAACGAGACATTCACGTTCTTCTTCTACTATCATAGGGGCCCGCGCTAAAGGTGGTGATAGTTGCCCTCCTATCACCGAAACTGTGGAGTAAAAAGGAAAAAGGTTAACTGCCTTTGTAGACACTGGCAGTTCTGATAATTTTATCAGTGCCCACATTGTCAAAACAATGAGACTGCCCACTTTAAAACGGAACTCCGTAATTTCTATGGCATCATCTGCTGTTTCCCTTAAACTGTCTGAATATTGCACAGAGAACATTTTCTTCAATGGTTGCGAATATAAAGGGATTGACCTTACTGTGCTTCCTGACTCCTGTATGGACATTATACTTGGGGTGCCGTTTTTGAAACTACACCGGGGCGTTACTATTTCTTTTGGTGGATCTCAGGATGCCTTAAAAATCTGCGTGCTAACCAAGATCAGTTGTGCACCTGTAAAATTGTTCTGATTCCTGATTGCAGACCCATTGCTACAAAATCCCAAAACTACCATGCAGAGGATGCCCGGTTTATTGAAAAGGAAATTCTTCAACTGCTTAAGGACGATGTCATTGAAACCAGCTATTCAAATTGGTATGCTCAAATTGTCGTAACTTCGTCGCTTAATAGAAAGAAACGACTGGTGGTTGATTTTTCCCAAACTATTAATCGTTTCACCCTACTTGACGCGTACCCATTGCCTCAGATTGAGAATCTCATAAACCAAATCGCCTAGTATCATATTTTTAGTACGATTGATTTGTATAAGGCTTACTACGAAATTGAAATTTGTCCCGAAGATCGCCTCTACACGGCTTTTCAAGCTGGAAATCGTTTGTATCAATTCAAACGAATACCCATGGGTGTCACTAATGGGGTTTCTGCCTTTCAACGATTTATGAATTCCTTTATTTCTGAAAATAAGTTATTCGGAATATTTTCTTACATTGATGATATTACCATTTGCGGTAAAACTCAGGAGGAGCATGACGCTAACTTGGAACGTTTCTTAAAAGCTGCCTTGACATACAACCTCGAAATAAACCGAGTAAAATGAAAGTTTTCGCTTCGCTCTATCAATTTGCTTGGATACCAAATCTGTGACGGAACTATCCAACCTGATCCTGAGCGGTTGAAACCCCTTTTGAAAATGCCTCCTCCTTCGGATTCAAATTTGTTATAAAGGTGCTTTGGTATATTTTCTTACTACGCGAAATGGATACCCAAGTATTCACATAAAATGGTCCCCTGGTTGAAAATAAACAATTTCTCATGCCACCTATAGTTGTGAATTCTTTCAAGAAACGTAAAAGGACGTCGCTGAATCATCTGTAAAGGTTATCGACGACGAACTACCAATTACTATCGAAACCGATGCATTCTTTGCCCGCTCAATAAACCCATCGGAAATACGACTACACATAGTTGAAAAAGAGGCTTACGCGATAGTTGAATGTGTCCGAAAATGGAGGGACCTCCTTGCTGGGAAGCACTTCACTATCGTAACAGACCAGCAAGCTGTTTCTTTTATGTTAAGCCAGTTAACCGAGGAAAAATTAAAAACAATAAAATCATTCGGTGGAAAATGGAGCTTCTCCTGTTCTCGTATGATATAAAACACCATCCCGGAAGTGAAAACATCGTTGCCGATGCTTTATCGAGAGTGTGTGGTGCTGCTGCTTCCTCCTTGGAGGAGCTAAGGGCCATACACAGTTCATTAACACACCCTGGTGTACAGCATTTTTGACACTTTATACGATCACAAAATATGCCAGACTCAATTGATGAAGTTCAGCACGTGACATCCGAGTGTACAATGTGCGCAAAAATAAAGCCTCAATTCTTCAGCCCTACTAAGAATACACTGATACGCGCTACTGCTCCCTTCCAGCGCCTCTCCGTAGACTTCAAGGTGCCTGTCCCGGCATCTTCGAAAGGATGTCATTACCTATTTACTATCATGGATGAGTACAGTCGATTTCCTTTTGCGTTCCCTTGCCGTCATTGTTCTTCGCAGACCGCAATCAAATGCCTGACGAATATTTTTCTATTTTTGGACTTCCCGCTTTCATCCATTCTGATAGAGGAACATCGTTCGTGTCGAAGGAGTTCAGAAATTTTCTGACGCGACTTGGGGTTGGGTGCAGTAACACTATTGCATACAACCGAAGAGGAAACAGTCAGTGCGAGCGCTATAATGGCGTTATTTGGCACTCAATATTATTGGCCCTGGAATCCAAACAGCTACTCCTTAGTGCTTGGCAGGATGTTCTGCCTGATGTTTTAAATTCTATTTGCTCTTTATGCACTAGTACGAATGCAACTCCCCACGAACGATTGTTCAAATTTGAAAGGCGCTCTTCTACTGGTACTGCCTTACCTGTTTGGCTCTGTGAACCTGGGGAGGTACTATTGAAACGGTTTGGCAACAGGAGCAAGTACGCCCTGATTGTCGAGGTAGTAGAACTCCTCAAGGCCAACCCTACATATGCGAGAATACGGCATAATGATGGCCAGGAGGATTCAGTGGCGCTAAGACATTTGGCTCGTTTTCCGCGCTCTGATGTACCTCAGGGTCCTGCTGAGAATACTCGACCCAACCCAAATGCAGACCCGGCCCATTTGATTGAAACAAATCCAGTTGAAAATACACCTAATGCAGAAAATATAGAGAATTCTGCCAGTCCTTCGAATATTGAACTGCTTCCATGCCTGTCTAACCGAATCCGTAAACCAGTCCAGCAACTGGACTTATAAATAAAACACATCGCCACTTTCAAAGATAACTTTGTACTTTGAAAAAAAAAAAAAAATCTACACCTTGCAATCTCTCTTACTAGTGGGGGAGAGATTGTTATATTTCCGTTAAAGTAAAAGTTTCTATGGTACATGATTTTGCATACGTTCCTTTTCCTTTTTAAAAGGGCTGAGTTTTTTTTCTTCAACATTTTGTTACTAACAGCTCTTGCGTTTACTGTTGCTACCTGCTCTTTACTATTTGCTCTTACGTTTATTATTGGCTGTGAAATTAGTTCGGTAAAGCCTAGTAAAGAGGTTTTGTTCTGTCTTCCGTTCTATGATAAAACACTACAATACAGTAAACTATAAAAGGTATAAACACATGGACAGTATCACTAATAAGATATTCTGGACCATTCATAAGCTGAACCAAAGAAGAACTGAGGCATCTTGACCAGTAGACCAGGAAACTTATAACTAGGTATAATACATTATACCCAAAGAATGATACTGAACGACTATGTGAAAGAAAAAAGATGGAGGAAGAGGACTGGTTTGTATAGAAAACTGTGTGAATGACACAAAAGAGAACTAGAAAAATCCATAATGTAGAATACAGAAAGGCTAATCATCACAGCAAGAGCCACTGCAGGAATGAACAAAATAAAGAAAAGAGATACAAGGGATAAGACAAGAAAAGAAAAATAAGACAAATGGCTACACAGATGATTCATAAAGATAATAAAAGATGAAACCCACAAAAACAGCTAGACATGGCTACAAAAAGGAAACCTAAACAGAGAAACTCAATCACTATTAGCAGCTATACTAGATAATGCAATAAGAATCAACTATATCAAAGCTAAGTTTGACAAAACACAAGAAAACAGCAAATGCAGACTCTGTGGCCAAAGAGAGATGAAACAATAAACCACACAATAAATCAATGCAGCAAATTAAACCAAAAAGCAAAAACGAACATAAGAATAAACATAATCAAGTAGGAAAGGCAGCATCCTAGCAATTATGCAAACAACTACATGTTGAAACCCCAGACAAATGGTACAAGTACAAATCAGCAGCAGTACTTGCAAATGAAATTCATAAAATCATGTGGGATATGGACATACAAACAGATAAACCGATCCAACCAAGAAAACTGGATGTCATAATGGTTAATAAGAAGGAAAGGTTTGCCAGATCATAGATTTTGCCGTTCCAGCAGACCACAGGGTCATTATCAAGGAGACAGAGAAGTAAAACAAATACACAGAACTAGCCAGAAAGCTGAAAAGAATATGGAAGATGAAAAAAATCAAGATAACACCACTAATAACAGGAGCACTAGGAATAATCCCAAAAAACTTTGAAAAAAGAATAGGATAGATTGGAATCAGAGGGATCATTAAGAAGATACAATGGATAACAAAAATAAAAACAGCTGAAATGTTCAGAAAAACCCTTGAATGCAGAGACTAACACACATAAGTTACAAACACTAACCAAACATATATAAACTGCAACACAAGTAAAACAAAAAGATAGAGGAACACCACATGGAATCAAGAAAACTGAAACTGTATAATTGTAAGTTAATCACCCCTTGAAAAAATTTTTTTTAATAAACAAATAAACATCAAAAAGAAAATTGTAGTATCAGCATCAATTAGCACAACAACAAATAGTCGTGAAGGGCTAAGGTGATGAAAAGACCAAGGAGAGAAAACCCTAACTAGATCGCTACTGGATGAGTGCAAAGAAGACCAAGACCTTGGGAAGGCTTATTGCCATCTAAATTCCAGTGAAGGCCAATGGGCATTGCCAGCAAGAAATCAATGATAAACAGCTGTGGCAATTATGTAAATTAATTTGCAAAGATCATCGAAAGAAGTGAAAAGTACTGAAAATCTGGGGAGACTTGTTGTCATTTAGATTCCAGGGAACATCACAAGTTGTTGACAGAGAGAAATCTTTGATGATGGTCTGTATAAAAACTCCTAGTGAGTACAAAAAAAAAAAACAAAATAATAATAGGTTTTGTATTTCAGCAATAATTAAGAATGAAAGATTGGATATAGCGAAAACCTTGGGAAAATTACACATTCATCCTTCCTCCCTCACTTATGAATGAAATAATAGACTATACTAGACTCTGATACTTGGATAGAGAGACTCCAGTAAAATTCCAATGTAACACCAATCTTTAAACTGACTGAAAAACTTAAGCTTATGGCCTATAGGTGGTTTGACAACTGACAATAGGTCCGGCAAGTTGGCAGAGATTAAAATTATAAGAATATCTGGGAACATTGACATAAGACCATCATGGAAAATTAAATAAGTTGTGGCCAAATTAGAAAAATAACATAAGATTTTACTAGATGTGGGAAGTGACTGGAAAAATTTCGACTCCAGAGTAGATTTGAAAAAAAAAAATTACTTTGATTCCAGCAAAAAAATATTGGCTTCTGATTCTGATTCCACACTTTAGAAGTGAGGAGTCAGCTGGTTTACAACTTAGATTTTTTCAAACTTATTCTGACTCCTGAAAAAATTGCTGACTCCTATTTCCCACACTAGGGGTAAAGGATACAGCTGAGAAAACTCTGGCAACTCTAACATACATGTCTAAACAAGATTGAAATCTCAATTCTATATATCTTAACTTTCTCCAAAATAAAATTGCCATAAAGTGATACGGTCATGATTAAGGCAAACAAAGCTCAGCAGCCAATGATCATTCCCGAAGAGTAATTTGTAACCATCTTTGAAAAGTACAAGAAACATTAGAACAAGTGTGTTAAAACTTATAGGATGAAAAGCCCTAGCTAATAGGATAAAGGCATCAGCATCTAAATTAGAATATTCACTTTCAAAAATATTAAATGTTGAAATATTTTCTCAAAAAATTCATACATATTATAACTTAGAATATCCAAGTAGGAAATACAAAAACAGAGGGAGCAGATATTTTTATTTTAGTATACAAGTATAACACTGTAAATAAAGTGTGAAGCTTTACAGTGAAAAATGAATGAAAATATTTCATATGACAGACAAAAATTCTATTTAAAAATTAAGTGTAACAGACTGATGAAAATACTATTTCAAACTTAAGCATACAATGTGCACTGGGCAATGAGATACTAAAGATATATTGTTCAAGAAGACTATTATAAAGCTTGACAATTATGTTATACCAAAATATTGCTGATTTTCTTTCATTTCAATTCCAAAATAATGTCTTATATTAATACATCTACTTCAGTCATGTTTATAATCATAAAAATGTGACTAATAAAAGGTATTATTTTGGTATTAAAATGAAGCAATATTGCCAATCATTCAAGTTCAAAGTCAGTGGGTTTTAGTCATATTGTCCTTCATTAGCACAGTTTTAGGGCTGCTGCAATAATTTGTGATGCAGTCTTGTGTTCAAGCCCCAACTGATATAGGCAGTAAGAGTTTTCTCTGAAAGAAGTTTTATTATTAGGCTAAAAAAGAAAAAGTCAGCCAAGTAAAATACCTTTGAGAATGAAATCCTAGTGTTAAAGACTGAATGGATCCTCACCCTCAGACCTAAATCAAGATTTTAAAACAACAATATCTTGTCCATACTGTTATATGGAAGTGAAACTTAGCATCTCAAAATTAGTCAAGAGAAAAAATTATGTGATTGATTCCCAATGCTTTAGAAAGATTCTAGGGATCAAATGGAGCAATTGAACTACCAAATCAAGAAGTCAGAGACTGCACAAAACAACAGGTAATATCATCAATAATCTGCAAATGATATCTATGCTGGCTCAGACATACTCTAAGATTAATCCTAAAGACAACTGCCAACCAAGTGCTCCAATGGACCTCTGATGGAAAAAGAAGAAGATAAAAAATAACTAAAAGCAGATAGTCAAGAGAAATTTGATTGCAACAGGAAAAAACTGGAGGGACACTATGGACCTGACCAGATCGAAAACGATGGTATACTTTGACTGCTTATGTGTCACAGGATGCAGAAGTCCCTAAGTCTAAGTAAGCTATAAACTGATGGCCAACAGAACCTCTTATAGCAATACTTGGAATTGGATATATCTAAAATGTGTCCAAAATGATGATGCTTAATGATGAAAATGTGATTTTAATCTAAAGAGTGACTGACAAACTGCCTGCACCCCTTATAAAATGTGTGAATGAATTAGTTGAAGTGAAAAATCTTTTATTATTGGTTGCCTCCACCACATTTTATGCTGCAGGCAGGCCAACAGTGTCCCAACTGCTGTTCTCAGCTAACATCTCAATCAAAAGTTTCTGCCATCTGTTCTATTACACTGACATCTTTAATGGTTTGAACATGCAGGGAGAATTAATTTGCACTGTAATCCTCCCTACCTCTCTGCCTGGGTCGCACAAATGTATTGATGAAAAGTTGAAGAACTGAACAAATATCAAGAACTTGGTTGAGATCTTAGGTCCACAGGTGGTCAACCTTCAGTGGTGGAATTGCAATTGATTAGCCATCTTGTACGATCTTGCTCAAGACTGCCATGCATGAGTGGCCATGGAATGTGATGGAGGCTGAAACTGGTAGCCCAACACAACTAGGGTGAATGATGTTGCAACAACAATGTGAATGCATCTACAAATATGCACAATTTTCATTTACCATAACTTTTATATAATATGCAGCAGTAGAAACAAAATTATAGCCAATTTTATGTTGATTGTATCTAATCTTGCAAAATTTAAATGTCTTTTATCAAAAGTTAAATCAGCCATGATTTGATTTTCCTCTCGAATATAGTGACCCTCTTCTGAAAATGCCAACCATGGAATTATTAATAAAATTGACAATCCTTTTTGAAATCCAAAAACTTCATTTGTTCAACAAATTCTAATCATGCATTTCCAACTGTCTTTGTTTTACTGCTCTTTAGTGATATGAGGTAGACTTTGGTGATTATCTCATAAGTAAGGTGTGTGGCCCTGAATAGATGTTACACTCATTGGGCCTAAACCCTCTAAATTTTTATCAATGGGATTATCTCATAGTTAATGTCTAGCAAAACAATCTACACACTATTCCTGAATTGAAGAGGACCATCACAACCAAAATCAGGACAGTGCCAAAAGAGTGTATCATAATTATCAACAATTTTACATATCATATCGATGTGCGGTTATCTTTGAATGAGAGTAAAACAAAGACTGTTGGACATCCATGAATGAAACTTAGTGGACAAGTCAGGCATAGGCTGCAGTTTACGTGTGCTAAGAATGGTTGAATTGCAAAAAAGATTATGAATTTTAACAACAATTCTCTACATGAGATTTTGATGGGGGTACCCTAGAGAATAATATATTTTTTGAAAAACAAATTAAAAATATCATTAGTTTTTAACATTTTAAGAATGAACTGAATAAATTTTGTTAAACAATATCGGTTTTTGGCCAGAATTCCCCTATATTAAAAAACAAAAATAAAAATCTGTATGATGTACATACCTGTGATGAAACAAAAATATCATATTCCAAAAATCACATAAATTGATCAAGTAGCTTTATTTTTAAATAAGAAAATCAAATTTTATGAGTAACAGAAGAGCAGCTGTCTTGTCCGCCATTTTGAAAACAATCTAAAAAAAAGAACAAATAAAAATAACTCAATAATTCAAACTGGGGAGATTTATGTTGTAATATCTAAGAATTCCCATTAATCATTTAAAAATGATTTTCTTTATAAAAATAAAACTACTTGATCAATTTACATAATTTTTGGAATATGATATTTTTGCTTCATCACGATACATACATCATACAGATTTTTCTTTATTTTTGATTTTTAATATAGGAGGAAATTCTGGACAAGAACCAATATATTTGTTGCAACCTTCTTTTATTTGGTAATGGATAATTGAGCTCTTTTCTACCTGAAACATCAAACATTTCTGAGAGAATTAATCACGTGCAAATGTTTTTTTTTGCAATGAAAAACGTTTTAGAAAAACAGGTACTGATATTTAAACATGAGAACATTTCAATAAACAGGTTTGTTAAATACAAAAAAGGAAAGAATTAAAATAAAACAATATATGCTGATAAACGCATAAATTTTTCTGGATGACAATCCATTTATGTCAAAATCCCAGCCAACAGATTCTTCATGATAAAGTATATACCCACATACATGAATTACATTTATATGAAAATGTTTGTACCACAATGTAGACAGATAAATGAGTAACGTTATAATCACACATTTCTCTCTCTTTCGTTTTTTATATTTATTATTATACTATAGCTGAGTTAATCAATGTTTGTTTCTCTAAGGTGTTTCCCTATATATTTTAATCACACAAAGTATGTGTTAAAATATTCCTCAGTTTTGGAATTGAGTTAGATTTGGAAAAGTTCAATTTAGTTGTTCGAATTTGCTGTAATGTGCAGTTTACTCACCACACCAAGTCACCCATCTCTTACTAAGTTTCTATCTATTCTGTCTCACCCTGTTGTTGACTCAATTTGTTCTTATTTTATAGTGTGTAGCCCTATCCCTTCTATCATTCTCTCTGCCTCTCACTGCTTTTCTCTTCCTCTCTATCTCTCTCTTTTTCTTTCTCTCTCTATTTAATCACAGCCAAAGTTCATAAGATTAACTATAAAACAGAAGATTGAAACAGTTCATTATAAACAATAGGGAATATCACCATAAATAGTAATATTATTTAATCCATAGTTAGAGAGAAAAATAGAGATAAAAAAGAAAGAGAAAGAGATTATTACTGGAAAGACTAATTTTGAGTTTGTCTTTTCAATTAAAAAAATTAACTGGCTTTATAAACTCACTTTTTTCTAATTCAATTAATCTAATATGAGCTCAACAGATGACCAGTGCCACATTTATATATCACTAGCGGGGGGGGGGGGGGGGGGTACCCGGCGTTGCCTGGGTGTTTGGAAGTGTGTGCGTGTGTGTTGGGATTGAGGGGTGGGGTGGGGTAGATCAAAACAACCTTGTTTGAAAAAAAAAAAACGTTGGCCGGGTGTTTAGAGATGTAAAAAAAAAAAAGTTTTAGTAGAAAGGTAGGCTTGAACCTCAAACCTTTGACGCGGAGGTGGAAAGGAAATGGCAAAAAAATCTGCGATCTAACCATCTCGACCACGGGAATAGATGAATTGATAAGTGTGTTAAGTTGACGTTTACAAAGTGAAATTAACAGGTGCAAGAACGTTAAGTCGCGTGATGTTTGACCTAGTTTTGCGCTGGAAACCAGTTTCTATTTTCCCGCTGGAAGCCAGTTTCTGTTTTCCCGCTACGCGGCGATCAAAAAATATCTCGAAAATAGCTTGTAAAAGTCAGATAAATTAAAGATAGCTGTGACCAGAGTTCCTTAGTCCTAGATATTATTATTTAGACAGCATATAAAAAGTTTTAAGAAGGAGCAAGCCAACCGAGAATCACGGCGAAAAAAGCCTTTTGTAGACATACACAAAAAGCGAACACACATGCATACATACATACATTTTCGCTTTTATATATATAGATAATAAATGAACAATGTTCTTATGTGAAATAGGCTTTATTCAGTCCATATGATGTTTTTGTACAAATTATGCTTTCCTCACATCTGTCAAGCCAAGTGAAAAAGATGTTTTATATCAAAGACAAGAGCACAAATAAATAAATAAAATAGTTTTCAAAAAAAAAAAAAATTTTTCATTTCTATGAATGAATATAAATTGTTCTTTTATTGAAATGGACTACCATCATTTTACATAAAGGAGGGTTTTATATCAAATTTAGTTGTAGGCATAATCCCAGGAATGTGCATTTGTGAGTGGCCTTCCATTTCACTCAGTAAACTTATATGTATTCCCTACGCTAGAATACACAATGTCATATTGTTGTGAGCATTTGTATTCTAAAAATTCAACATTTGAACAACACCAGGTAATTCTGCTAATAAATTCATAAAAAACATACATTTCCAACAGTAATGGGGTATTGTGAAGCTCCAATATTTTATTGTGAACATTTATGGCTGATGTCACACAAGAATTCAAGGAGATATATTCTTTTGATTGAATACCAGTCAAGAATTCGTTCTCGGTAATTAGCCTGACAAGTGTGGAGCCTGGACTGGTCCAGTACTTGTTGGCCTGAAGTATGCTGCCTCGGTAGTACCTAGGAAGTCCACCCTTCCAGACCTAGTTGCCACCCAGCTTTCAGATGGAGTAAGTTCGTGGCTTACTGCCTGAGGCACCCTAACTGGAGAATGTCGACAGGGCTGTCTAAGTTTTACTAGGTAAGAGTGCTCCTTCTTTAAGGGCACTGACTTGACACTCTCCATCTTTCAACCTTGCGTCAGATCGTGTTGCAGTAGGAAAAAAGTAAATAACTACTCTCTCATTACTTTTATTGCATAAGAGTGATCTCCTCGCTGCTTCAGTCATGAGGAGGCTCCGATAGAAATACCAGTCAAGGATCCATTCTAGACAATCAGCCCGACAGGTGGTGAGTAATTTACGTGGACTGAGGTATACCGCCTGGTAGTACTTAGGAAATCTACCCTTCCAAGACTTGCCACCCAGTTTACAGGTGAAGTAATTTTATTGCTTATTGCCTGAGGTGCCCTAACTGGAGAATGCCAATGGGACTGTCAAGGCAATTTTTTGCTTGTCAAATCTTCTTTTCATGGGAAGGAAGTAAATAACTACCCTTTCATTATGATAAAAATATTGTAACACAGAGAAAGCTAGTTCAACCAAGCCAGAATGAAGACAAAAATGAACAATACAAAATGATATTAAAGTCTGTGACATTATTAAGTTTGAGCTACTGGCGATTATTCTGCCCTCATTACTCTATCTCTACTTCTGACATGAATTTTACCCTTACCCTACACTAGTTGTTATAATAAGGCTTAAGAGTCTCCGAAACTATAGTTCACCTATATCTTGAGATGATGATAAATGATTCATATCTTTCTTAAAAGGTATCATGGAAAAATAAATTCTATTGCTTTGATGGAATTTGGATTCCACAATCCCTGTTGATAACCATTCTTCTGCCAATTGGACATTCATAATTCTATGACCTCAACCTAAAGAGTTTCTTCTTTTCTTTTTTTATAGCTTAAAAAGCAAGGCCACCCAGAAAGGAGGGTAACATAAAGTGTGGGAAAGCACTTACATTCAATTCTGGCCATTTTTACAAATAGGAAATGGCACAAGCTAAGTACATACTTAACATGGGAATGGTTGCTAAATGTAGATACTCTGGTCATGTACAATTATTTCCTATAAAAAAAGGCCCGCTATTGAATACCAGACACATTATTTTCCAAACATTATGTGAAAATGAATAAAATGGAGTTTGCAATTTAATTAGCAAACATTTCCAATAATTAGGTGTTATAATTATGATCATATATTTTGAGTACAGACAATACAGAAAATCGTCTCGCATATTCCTTTATTCCTTACAGAGCTCAACAATATATATATATGGTGTCAGAATACGATGAAAAGTAATCAAATAAAGTGTTTGATCTCGAATGTGAGAACTAAATACAAATGTGTGTGTGTGTGTGTGTGTGTGTGTGTGTGTGTGTGTGTGTGTGCATGTATATATATTGTGTGTGTATATATATTATATGTGTGTGTGCGTGTATATATATATAATATATATGTGTGTGTGTGGTTTACCCTTTAATAATTTTTAATAATTATTATTTATTTATTTATTTATCTACCTTTAATCATTTATCCTTATCGTTATATATTAATTTATATATATATTTTTATGTGTTCATTTGTTTATTTATTATTTTTAACACAGCCTTCATGTTTCCAGGGAGTGTTTCTGTACTCACACCATTCCCTGCTGAATATACGTACACACACAGGCGCCCACGTGCGCTCTCTGAACAATCACCACTCCATCACCCTACATGCCCACCCCTCCCTTCTTTCCGTAAACAGAATATTTTAGCATCATTTACAAAGGACTAATTTATAACAGGAACATTAAAGCAAAGACACTGCCTGTTAACCAGCGTTCTTTTATCTGTTTTTTTTTTCATTTGTTTTCCTCCTTCCATCAGATGTTAATGATTTGTATTGGATTTTAGTCAGCCAGAGAAGACTGTTCCAATACAATGAAACCACTGGTTTGTCTTTGGAATATGTATGTATAGTTTTTAAATAAATATATATATATATATATATATATATATATATATATATATATATATTATACACACACAGACATAAGTCTGAGTTTGTGTGTTACAGAAATCGATATGTTAACAGAACATTCAAAAAAGGGTTAGCTTTTCCAGAGTGTCTAAAAACAATATTGAAATCTAAGTTCAATTCCATCTTATGTCTCTAAGAATAATTATTGCATACTAGCTGGATGTGCCCGTTCACTATTGCTTTGGAAAGTTTGATACTTGAAATACTTGAAACCAATATTTTAAATAATAAACATTTCATCCATAAGTTTCTTGCAAACACAAGACTAAAACTTTCACATTTAATTGTGTAAATAGATACATATCAACATCCTGGAAATGCTGACACAAATGCATTTAACTTTCAAACAAACCCCTAATGAAATCAAAAGCAAGAAAAAAAAATTTGTTTGAGAAAAATATAGTATAGAGAATGGGAATGGAAGAAAGTAAGAGAGCTGTTGAGCCAATTACTCAGCCATCCACCCACTGCTCTCTCTTTCCTCATTTCACTTTTGCCTGTCAGTAAGAATTCTAGGGAGCAACATTAGAGATTAGAAAACATAATACTATAAAATTACAAATGTATAACACCAAACATTAATTTATTATGAACTGTTTAAAAATATTTATCCCCATTAGGCATTCAAATGATTGCCTTTGAATCATTCATCAGTATGATATGTAGAGCATTTTAAAATATTATGCTGTATTATTGATTTAAATAACAATAACCAGTTTTCATGGTGATATAGGAATGATAAATAAAAAAATTTCATTTATTAATTTAGAAGACAATAAAATAATTGAAATATATTAGAGCATAAAGATACAAAATTCTTTTTTGTTTTCGTTTCATAAAACAAAAATAAAATTAAACAGAAATAGTTCAGTGAATGTATTTTAAAAAGGTTTAAACAATTAAATAATTGTTTTTCGTGACATTTTTAAGATTTAAAATAATAAAAAAGATTGCTGTTTTATAGTTGTCTATAAAAACAGAGCATCAACAAGTATGTTAAGCAAACTACCATGGTTTTTTTTTTAAATCCCTTGACCTCATATTGGAAATGTTATTTTTAACTTTTCTTTCAAGGCAAAAATTGTAAACATGACAATATTTGAAGATATCTTTTCTAACCAACAATATATCTCCACCCATGCAATACTCCTAGTCTTTCATAATAAAAACTAGCTGACATACTTAACTAGAAGCAAAATCTTACCCATTTTACTCTAGATGGCAGATTTTCTACTCTAATAGCTTTTTTCTCAAGATTGCTTACCTTTGGTATTTTTTCTCTGCTCCTTGTTTCCCTAACTGTACTAACATACAAAAATTTAAATGTAATGTGAATAAATATCTTGCTGCCCAACTTCCAGGCCAGATCGGTCCACTATAAATCTGGCTCCTATTACAGTAGCTTCTTACACTTCAGTGGCAACATGTCTCGTTTGAGGTGAACAAAAACAAAAGTTTGTGATAAAGCAATTCAAAATTACTCTTTAAATAGACAAACGTTTCATCAAAATAAAAACTAACTAATCAACTAAATAATGTTTGATGATAAACAAAGTTTTTATAAAGATATATATATATATATACATGCATATATATATATATATATATATATATATATATATATATATATATATATATATATATATGGTTAAAATTCAAAGATGGCATAACAAAAAGAAAACACAATTGCAACTTCTCTTTCGATATTCAGATTTGGTAATCCTGCCCATATAACTTTGTTTTCTTTTTAAGTTGATTAATCCCTTTTCTTTCTGATGGGTTACGGGCAGAATAAATTTAAAAAATGACATAATAATTACATGAATGATTCTGCGCTATGAAACAGGTGCTGTCAAGAATTGAAATTTCAACACACTTAAAGAAATAAATGATAAGATGATTAACATCTTGAAATTTGGTATACAGACTTTTGTCATTTATATATATATATATATAATATTCTTTCTTTTGCACAAATATCTTCACATTCTTGACTCTTTATGACACTAATTTAGATTCTTCTATTGATAGCAATGATCTACATATGGAAGGTTATTTGCCTCTTGTCTGTTTTAACTCTTAAATGCATTTGCCTGATCTTGCTACTTTTTTTTACAAGGATCTCTCTATAGCACGTGTCGCCAATCTTGAATCTCATGAATGTCTTTATCTCTTTGAGCTTGTCTTTGCTGCACTCCACTTCTTATTTGTTCATTTGATACCGTTCCTATTCTGACAGTGACTGCTCTGTTGTTGATGTTATATCCAACAACATTGATAATGCATTACAACTTCATCCGTCAAGCTCTATCTTTGTCTTTGGTGACTTTAATGCTCACTATTCTGACTGAATTTCCCCTATTGCACAGATCTTGCTGGTGAAATCTGTCTTAACTTTTTTCTGTCTCATGACTTGTCCCAAATTGTCACCTTCTCTACACATTTTCCTGATTATAACCTCCATCAACCATCTTTACTTTATCTATTTTCCTCACTTCTGTTTCTAAATCATGTTCTATTTCCTCTTTTCCTCCATTGGATTCTTCTGATCATGCTATTGTTGATGTTGAAATTGATTTTTCTGTTAAGTTTTCAATTGATCATCCCTTCAATAGGAAGTTGTTTAACTATGGGAGGGCTGATTATGCTTCGCAGCTGCCTATGTGACGTTTCATGAGATCCTATTTTTGGTATTCTCCGAATGCTGCTCTAAGGAAGTTATTGACTGGCTTCTTGTTGTAATTGGTCCATTCATTCCTCATCATCAGTTTCAAACCAAACCTCATTCTCCTCCCTGGTTTTCATTTGTTTGTACTTCTGCCATTGCTCATCGTAATCATTACTTCTATCAATATCGTCAGGATGGTTCTGAGGATTCAAGACAATTTTACAGAAGAGCTAGCAATGCCTGCAAGAGAGCAATTTCTGGGTCGAAGTCTAGCTATTCTCAAAGGATTTGTGACTATCCCAACTCAAAAGGTTGGCTCTCACGATTTTTGGAGAATCTATATTAGTGTTTTTAATAATGACAAGTTTGCTATTCTTCCCCTTTTTAATGGTCTTCAGGTCATTTCATTTTCTAAGGATAAGGCTGATCTCTTTGCTCGTCTTTTTGCTGACAATTCTTCTATTGATGATTCTGGCTCTATTCTTCCAAATTTTCCTTCAAAAACTGATCAGACTCTGGATTCTATGATTATCACTCCAAAGATGGTTACTAGAATTCTTGCTGGTCTTGACCAATCTAAAGCTTTCAGTCCTAATTTTATTCCTTGCAAATGTTGTACGCCGGAACTTTTTTCTATCCTCTCAAAATTATTCAATCTCTATTTGTCTCAGTCCTGTTTCTCGTTTTGTTTGAAGGGGTCCTCTGTTGTCTCTAGCTTTAAAAATACTGGTGATTGGTTTGACCCAACTAAATATCGCCCTGTTAGTCTTCCCTGTTATTAGCAAAGTTTTCAGAGGTTGGGCAAAATCGGACTGTTCCTTCTTTAAGCAGCTTTCGATTTTTTATACTTATCAGAAGTATTCTGATACAAAACCTACCTAAGAACACTCCCAGACAAAGTACATTTGTATGAAATTTTAAAAAAATCAGTCCTTTTGTTTCAGAGTCAATATGAAATGAATTCACACACAGACACACACAAAATTCCTTTTATATATAAGTAAAGATAGAGTTAGAGATATAGATATTTTCCTTATATATATATATATATATATATATTAGGAGGGACATTTCTGGGTTGTGAAATGCATTTAAATATATAAATAAATTCATGCAGATTTCATATTTATTATTACAGAGCTAATTCTATACTGAATATCATATTGTACTTAATATATAGTGGTGATTTCAAAATTAAGAAAAAAATTACTTAGATGCCTTCAGCTAGAATCCAAACTAAAACATTTAGTGCTCCAGCCACGTCTCCTACTGATGAAGCTATCGAGAGATAGGTGAGAAAGATATAATATCAAACAAACAAATATCTTTTAAGGTATTTTTTGAGGTAGTAAGATTACAAAGTCTGTTTAAGAAAAATACCTTTTTGTCATAATAGATTACAAAAGCAAATAACAATGTAATCAAAATGAAAAATGGGTGCAAGTCCAAAGTTGAACCTAATTAAAGAACAAAAATAATTAAAAATCTTTACGAAATGAAAATGTTATATTCCAAAAATCATATAAATTGATTAGGTATTTTTTTTTTTCACTAAGAAAATCAAATTTTATGAGGAACCGAGAATGTTGTTTCTTGATCTGCTATATTTAATAAATACAGGGAGACAACATAACTCGAACTAGCAAGCTCAAACTCAGCCTTATAATGGCTACAACTACTATTAAAATCGCTAAAAATCATTGAAAAAAAGAAAAAATGATTTTCTGTATAAACAAGAAACTATTTGATCAATTTAAAAATTTGGGCGGGGAATATGACATGTTCATGCCATGATGGCTATGTATATCATAACACATTTTTTGTATTTTTTATTTATATTTTTTTTAATTAGGGTGCACTGTAGACTTACACCAAAAATGATTTACTTTTATCATCAATTACTGAGAGACATAGTTCAAAGAAAAATTCTTTTACTCTAAAGAGACCATTAATTCTTTAGTTACTGTCATTGTAAACATTTGAACAAAATATTTGTTCATGGTTTAGAGTGAATGTCTTCTTATTGTCCCCACTTTATTTTACTGCTCAATCTAATTTAGACACATTTCTCGGTGAACATTTAAAAGAAAATACTCTTAAAAATTATTTTAAACAAAGATATTCAAAAATACCTCCTCCCTCTCTTAAATCTTCAGGTTTGGGAGTTGGAGTCAGAACTAATTCATTGCTTTATAAGTCAGAGTTGGTGAAAATTGTTCAATTAAAAAACAAAAGTAGAGTTTAAATTATGAAAAATGGCCAAAACAAAATATATCAAAATTGTTAAAAAGTAATCATCTTTTTAAAATTTTCTAACTCACATATTGATGTGCTAAATTATGTGGATTACATAAAAATAATAAAAGTAAAACAAAATAATCTGATTAATATTATGATTTGAAATGTCTAAGTTCATTTAAATTCCAAGTAGGTGTAAAAATAATTATGCCCTAAGTGAGATTCAAACTCAAGCTCTGTTTCTAAGTATTAGGTGGTAACTGACTTAGTTTTTTACACTTGTTTACCGCAAAAAAAAGCGTATTGTCATTTGGATGAAAGGGACTACTATTTGGGACTATGTGAGAAGATGAGTGAAATCATTGTTCACATTACATTTAAACTTCTGCATACAGTTAGAAAAGTAGGAATTGAGGAGGGAATTCTATAATCTAGCAGTCTGAGAAAAGCAACAATCAGAGCAGAAGGCTCTCCAGCATCTAGTGAAGGGGTAGGATTTTGCTGCTAGACAGATTTGTCAGCGGTATGTATGTTAAGGAGGTATAAGTAAAATAAATTCATCAGAGCATATTCCATTAAAGTATTTGTAAAACATGCACAGGGATGTAACATTGTGGTGATGGGACAGAGGTTGGAGCTAGGCCGATAGTACGTGATCTATTAGATTAGAGACTCATTTTTGGACCCCGTATAAAAGGAAGAAACTCGTGGTAGATGCACCATTCATGGACGAATGACCTATATGGACAAGTATGTGATACAGTGTTGTTAAATAAGTAAACTAGATTGTCTTTTTCATTTTCTCCCTTGTCTATTTTTCTATATAATCAAGGATAAATCAAGATTTTCTTTGTTTTTTTCCACCAGTGAATATAAAAAAAATTATGTTATCAAATTAGTACCAAATGATTTGAGTGGCAGTATCAGGACTTTTGACAGTGAAAGTAAGAACTCCACAACCTTCATTTCCTTATGATTAAAACAAGATGAAATATTGAATTGATTAGGATAAAATATAAAAATTAATGGAATTAATTAAATAAAGTAATATTTTTGTTACTAACAACATGAACCAATATTTGTAAATCATACAGACTTTTCTGTCACTTATAGTAACAAAAATGGATACTTATTCAGATCTTAACTCAAGTTCTGTCAACACTGTGTCAGCATCTTCCAACCTGGCTATGGAAGCAGTCAGATATCAATGTGATTAGTGATTCAACAATCAGCTGTCAGCAGACAACAAATTTCAATGAATTTGTGACATTAAAAAATGTTTCTTAAAACTGAAAAATAATTTTTTCTTTCAGTTGTTTTCATGTTTTTGTTGTAAAAAATTATTTATTAATTGAAAAAAAAAATTTGAAACATTTAAAAAAAATCTTATATACTTTTCTAAAAAAAAAAGAAATTATTATTCTTTTATACAATTCAATTTATGGTTACTATTTTTCTTGTTTTACATTTTGTTTCCCTCAATATTGTTATTTTGTCCCATTTGATTACAACAAGTATTTTTAGTTCATCATTTACATCTTCTGGCTGCTTCCATAATATTGTCATAAGATGCAGACGCGATGTTGCCAAAACTTGAATCAGAATCTAAATAAGTACAAAAAAATGAATTGCAAATTGATTTAAATTTATAAGATTAGATTCTATACATTTCTTTCATTAAAAATCAATTGTCGAATCCATATAGCCTTAAAAAAAACATGCTCATTTACTTTAACATGAAAACATTTTAAATAATATAGCATACCTGTATAGTAATGCATGTTCGTATTATTTAGATTATTCAAACTACTGCTCCTATCTTGAGTGTTATTTTCACAATATTTCAGTGGATGTACCCTCAAGCCCTCTTCAGGTGTATCATCATATTCGGGAATCTTTCTGTTGAATTCAGGAATCTGCACAGAATTTTGAATGGAACCTTCTAATTTAATCCATGGGGGTACCATACTCTTGTTCCGCCAGGTATGACTGGGTAGATGTCCTAAATAATTTCTAATTGTATTCTGGAGTGTCGCCCACACTGAAGATCGAACTTTCAATCTTTAGAAGAGTGTAACTGACAACTGGTTTTAACAAGTACTATATCCACTATGCTAAAGGTCATCGGAATGTGAAAATAACACTCAAGATAAGAACATTAGTCCAAATAATCTATTTAATAAGAATTATCAATCCCCATCTCAAAAATTCAAAAACATAATTATACGTGTACATTCTTCTGTATGTACCTTCACTTTCCACAGCCATTTTAAAAAATAATCATTAAAGAAAGTGCAATGCAAAAAAAAAATGTAATTACAGACTATCACATGTTGTTGAGTGTTGGGCATTTAGATTTTTTTATTCATGTTAAAATTAATTATTCCAAAATTGAATAAAACACCATAAACAGAATTCTGCCATCATCAATTTAATATGCCATTCATTTAATTTATTTAAAAGATAAGCTGAGAATTATTTTTATGGCAAAAATAAGATTAAATTTTTTAACAATAAATAAATTAAATATCCGTTTTTTTGGAAGAGATGCTGTATGCTGATAATTTTAGTACTTGCTTGTGAAACAATGGATGGTCTACTTAAGTTAAAGACTTCAGGGAATGCTATGAAAAGTAAAACATCTGAGAGTGAATGTTACCAAGACCAAAGTGATAATCAGTGGTTGTAGTGTTAAGCCCCCTCCCCCTGGTGCTATCAGATCAGGCTGTCTGATGATATTGGTTTCCTGGCTTAAAATGCACCAAATATTGTTGCTATTGGCTATTTTTCCTTTTCTTTTCAAAACTCAATTATGTTCTGCAAAGACAAAAACAAAACAATTTTCCTCTACAAAACAATCAAACTGAACATCATGAATAAAGCTTTGAAGAAATAAACAACTTGAAACTTTAAATTTTTTTCCAAAATTACTGGATTTGGTATTAAATAACTTGAAAATGGTTGATCTGCCATAAAACAAAGCAACCAAACCAAACAAAAAATGCCCCCAGAAAGAGGAAAGTTTTCTTTGCTCAGTTAGTGGAAAAGAATTGGGTGCAACTAAATTTTAGATGGTATTTGTAAGCATTAAGTACACAAGAAATGCAGTGGAATTATTAGTTGGTTGAAAGACGATAACCAGTTTGTGTACAAGAAGTGTAAGACAATGGAGATGGATGAGAACTCAGTTGTGAATAAAAATAGATTTGGATGAGATTGGAACACAGGGAGAAGCAGGTTCTAATGCAATTGCAAGAGTTAGAAATGGATGGAGTAAGTTCAGGGAATTTATGCAATTACTAACTAGCAGAGCATTACCATTGTCGATCAAGGGAAGAGTCATTCAGATATGTGTATGCACTGGGATGATGTATGGAAATGAAAACTGGCCAGAGAAGGTTGAGGACATGCATTGTATGGAGAGAAATAATGTGAGAATGATACAATAGAAATGTAATGAGAATTAAACACAGGTTTACATTTGGTGAGCTCAGAGTAAGATTAAACCTAAACAGTATATGGAGATGTGTGCAGAGCAGGAGATTTCAATGTTATGGACATGTTTAACAAATGGATTAAAGTTCTTGAGTTAATAAGTGTAGAACAGTTGAGGTAGCAGGTTCAGTTCACACGGAAAAGTTAACATGAGAGTAAATGGTACGGATGGATTCAAGAGAAAAGAGGTTAAGACATGGCTAGAGATAGATTAGTTTGGAAATCAATTCCTAAAAGTTGTTCAACACAGATGACAATGACAATAATTACAATATGATGGTTATTTATTCATTTATTTACAAAATATGTAGCAGATGTCTATTTTTACAGTAAGAAAAAGAATATAGTATGTAAGCAACCACGGAATTTCCATGGAGTACTGATGGTATATAAATTGTTACTAGTTGAGGACAAAGAATTTTTAGGTTAGAGTTGGAGGCAAACTTTTAAAATTTCAGGTATTTAAGTCAGAATCAAGCATTTTGGCAATCAATGTCACAACCTTGCTCACCCTGTATCAAATAATTGGCATCCTTCTAATAAAAGCCATGATTGCAGTTTTTTACTCTTTTTCACCCCAAAACAAGGCATATTGCCACTTAGACATAAGGGGCTACTATTTAGGATCATGTCTACAGGAAACTATGTGGGGAGTTGAGCAGCAAAATATCTGTTCACATTACATTTGAACTTTTGCATGTTAGTACAGTTAAGGAAGCAAGAAACAGGAAAGGAATTCCAAAGTCTATCAGTCTGTAGAATAGAAGGCTTTCTGGCATCTAGGGACTTCAGCAGTGAAGGGATGGAATTTTGTTGATTCCCTATGTAAACTGAGATATATAACTCAAAAAGGCACAAATACTAAAGATAACACTTAAGATAAGAACAGTAGTCTAAATAATCCAAATAATATTGAATATTACTTTTTGTTTGGCAGTTTAAAGGCTTCAAAAATATTTTTTCAGCCAGCTCTGCTCATCTAGGTAGAAAGTTGAAGTTGAGTAATTAATTTTTGCAAAAGTTGATTCATATTTTTTTTTTCAACTGACTCCAGAATTGTGAGTCTTTTTGTTTCAGCTAACATACCACTGTTGAGGTATAGTCAATGTTGACAGGGCTGTGGAGTTACAGTTGAGGAATCCGTCATAGTAAACTGATGGTTTTAGGAATCAGATCTTTTAAAATTTCAGGAGTCAGAATTGAAGTCATAGTCAAGTGTTTGGGTTTGTGACTTCACAGCTCTGGAAATCAGGAATCAGCAATTTTCAGCTAACTTTAAACCTTTGATGTTTAACATCATATCACTTATCTTATTATTGATATCTTTAGATTTTCTTGATTTTTGAAGAAAAACAAAATGAATGTACACACTTTGAAAAATATATCCATTTTCAAATCAAAACACTTAAAATAATATATATAGTACTAACAGGACCCGTGTCCTGACATTGCCCAATGGAAATATGACACAAAGCCATAACAGCTACAATGAACTCCCCCAAAAAACGAAATAACCTTTGATTATCTAATGCACTATCATGTGAGTCACATAAATTACTGACTATGGATAAATAGCTAAAAATATATTAAGGCAGAACACAGATAGACGGTGGTTGTTGCTAAGTGGTAGCCATTCTCGATTCAAGAAAATTGTGGGCACTGGTGGGCAGTGGTCAAAATGAAAGCACCTGGCTTCCACTGTCTTGCATTATTTGGCAGTGGCAGCTAGCAGAATCCACTGAATGTAATTGTTGGCGCAGGTGGTTATTGCCTGTTAGGGTTGTTTTACAGCAGTTACTTACTTTTATAACAGTCGTTGTCAGTGTATGGCAGTCAGTATCAATCACTGTCATCCAGTGGCAGTTATGACTTATCTGTAGTAAATGAAGGATAGTGATTTTTATAGGTGGTTACTGTCAGTTGCGTAAACTGGTGAGCATGTTGAGTTATTGTTGTATTGAGGTGTTTATTTTTGGGCACTGGCTGCCTTAACAACTGCTTATCATATTTAAGTGTTGGTGAATAGCAGCCATGACTGAGATAGTGCTGGTATAAATGTTATATCACAACATGTGTTTTATAAGTATGCAGAATACAGAGTATGCCATATTTTGTATATTATGTTCAAGTAAAATTATACTGTATATGGTAGGTATTATTTAATTGTTAGGTGCACCCCATGTTCTGTCAGTGATTTAAAAAACTGTCTTTTTTACGTATAGCAAAGAATGACTGGATCTGGGTGAAGTGAAATGAATTTTGGAGCATTTAAACTGTCAAATTGAAAGGTATCCTTGCAAAAAACCTTTTATTCAATAAATAGTGCATCCCTTAAACATCCCATAAAGAATTGTTTATAAGTGTTATGCAGAAAAAAGAAAGAAATAAAAGGCAGAAAAAAGTAATAGGAAGGTCTGCTGATCATTTAAAAGCAGTGTCTTTTTTTTACATATGGGCAATGAAGGGTAATGAAAGAATATAACACTGAAGATGAAAAAGGCAGAAAAAGAAAATGAAGAAGATGGCAAAGAAGATGAAGATGATGAAGAAAAAAAAGAATATTTTGATAATATTGCTGTATGATTAAAGCTATCTTGTTTAGTGTTTAACTGTTCAAAAAACACCATAAACCAATATTCTCTTATTTCAAGAAATGCAAGCATATAGTCAATGGGATGGACCAGAATTTGCCTAGGGAGCTTTCATTATTTTACAAAATTAAAATGAAGAAACTAATGTAAAATGTATCTATCTAAGAAGTAAGTACGGATGGTGATAGAGTAAAACTTGTGACGAATCTAGAGAACTTCCCAGTTACAATTGGGAGAGCGAGAGGAGAAAATAATTAGGAAGAAAAAATTGTGCTACCACTATTTATTTAGACGTAGTTTGGATTGTGACGTACCTAGGAATTAATATAAGATTTTATTATAACAGATGAATGCGACTGCAAATATGCACAAAACCTACGTAAGATAATGGCTAATAGTCTGATCATAATGAATTTATATGTGATGTGTGCGTTCTTGTCAAATTATGTTTTTGTTTCCATAGGGGAATAACTGTTCCTATTTTATTATATGTCGATAATATGTCTCTTAGTCTGAATATCTATTTTCTCTCTATCCACTTCACTTTTTTTCAGAAACTACTGAGTAGATCTGGTTGAAATTTTGTATAGGCCTTTGCAGTGAACTAAATATTGATATCTGTTCGATGTAGTTAAGGATTAATAGATATTAATGCAAAATGAACACAAATCTAATCATATTCAACCATCAATTTGGCATAAAGCACTCATTCTAAGTCAATGGGCTATAACTTTTGCCCATTTTTAATGAGCTAGTGTGTGTGTATGTGTGTGTGTATATATATATATATATATATATATATATATATATATACATATATATATACATATATATATATATATATACACACACACAAGTGGCTACACCAACTCGCTTTGCAAAATTCTCTACATAAATACTTGAAAGAAAATTTTTAAATAATAAACATTTCATTGTTGTAAATACATTGCAAACATTTTTGCATTTATTCATACAGTAGATAAACATTAACACTTTGTTAATTTTGATACAAAGTTTTGATCTTTTTAATATGACCATAAAGAAAAGAATAGAAAGATGATGATGCATGTGAGGTTTTATTTTAATAATTTAAAAAAATAAACCCTCAAAGAACACAATAACGGTACATAAACAATTGTCCTGCCATCGTAACCAAGAACAAAAACCCATCATCATTGGCATTTCCGAATTGTATTAACTTGCTAAACCTTTATCCACAAAATAAAATAATAATCCTAAACAGACCTATTTTCTCATATTTTAATATGTCATTCAGGATTGGGAATAGGAGTACTCAGGGAGTTTTGATTCATCTCAACATTTAGAATCAACAAAATCTTTCATAATTAAAAGGACTCGAGCATTTAAAGATGATATCATGAGGTCATATAAATTACTGTTAAAAATTGGCAATGAACCAATTGAAAATGTTTGAACTTTCATCTAAAAATTAAAGCTAAACATAACTGTTTCCAAATGTTGGAGATTCAGGTTACTGTTCTCATCTTGCTTGTTATTCTCACAAAACTTCAGTTAATGTAACCTCCAACCTTCTTTAAGTGTATCTTGTGTAAAAACAATTGTTGAAAGAAAAAAAATGAACAAAGCTTGGTTAATTAAGAAAATATCTTTTTGCACAGCAATATGCAAATTAGTTAACTTTAATATTCAGATCAGATATACGTAAGCAATATAGAAAACAGATAGGGTGCTGCTATTGAATTAACTTGAAATAAGGAGTTTTGACATCGCAAGTAGTGTGAGCAAGGAGCCCAACTTTTGCATTTATTCACTTAAATTAACTGGAGAAGATTCCTTGGTTCAGATTTGGGAGTTGAGCATATAACTTCTCAACTCCACAATTCTGGATAATGAGAGTTAACAATTTTCAGCCGGCTCTGGACTTCTGTCTTTTGTTTAACATTGAGCACTGCCACCAAATAAATGCGATAAAATGTTTATTTTACATGCAAATAGTAAAATATTCTAATTTTCTATATAAACAAATAAGCTGCTTGAGAGACTGAGCAAATTAAAAATGACTAAAAATGAAGGACATACAATGATCAGCCTCAAGGATATTATCGCAGTAGTAAAGTCATTTCCCCTAGCTATTGATAAAAATAGTAATTTTCTTTTAATTAATCATATTTAATAAGTTGTTTATAACAGACTTCGTATTTTGGTATCGAATAAAGGGTTGATTTATCACAAATCATCATCATCATTATCATCATCATCAGTTTAAAATCTGTTTTATATGCAAGCATGCATTGGCTGGTTTTTCGAAATTGATTTCCAAATTCATCCTCTTTCTCTCAAGTCCATCCTTATCACTTCCACATGTTTTCTCTGGCCTTCTCCTATGAACTGTCACTGCTATCTCAACTGCTCTGCATCTACTAACTTAATAACTTGCATCCATTCTCTTAACATAACCATACCATCAAAACAACAAGAAACATTTTTCATGCTTAAACGCTAATAAATGAAACAATAAATGGAATAAACGTTTACAACATATTTCAGTAAACATTCAGAAAACATAGAGAGAGGAGGAGGGGTAGTAGTAGTAGTGGGAAAGAGAGTACAACAAGGAAATCGAATAAAGTACATTTTCATTACATGCACTTTTTCCCCTTACATGAAAGCGGTAGCGTTTGAATGAATAGCTAATTACTCCCACCTTTTCGCTGCCGTATGTAAAATACAGCAAACAAATGTAGGGAAAGAGTAAGAGGTGCATATGCCTTTGCATCGCATCCAATATATTCATTCATTAAAACACAGAGAAGTGGAAGGGATAGTCTCTGCAAATATCACTAGTACTGGGTAAAAAGAAAACAAGACTTTATTTTAGGTACAAAAGAAACGACATTGTGCTTCTTTCATAAGAAAGATAGTTTTATATTCCTTTTGAAACGCATATATTACATAACATTGACCTGTAAATACCATATATACAGTACTCTTTGAGAATAAATAAGGTCACCACTATGCATAGTGCAACTGTATAAACAAGTATAATGATATACATACAGTAGTTATGCATTAACAATAACACTAACTTCATCCAAAAACAAATTTAACCTATGCTGTATTAGTACATTATTCATGAAAAGTTGGATTCAAAATCAGTTTTTCTTGTTGAGTTTATGATCTATCTTTTTTATCTTTTAATTCACCTCAAATAAGGTATATAGTCATTTGGATGTATGAGGCTACAATATCCACGGGGAGACTATGTAGCCACTAGATATCTGTTCACATTAAACTTCTGCATATCAGTACAGTCAGGGAAGCAGGAGACCAGGAGGGAATTCCAAAGTCTAACAGTTTGAGGGAAGAAACTATCAGAGTAGAATGTTTTCTGGCATCTAGGGACCTCGACAGTAAAGAGGTGGGATTTTGCTGCTTGCCAAGTTATTTGGAAGTATTTACATCAAGGGAACACAAGCACTAGGAATTCATCAGAGCACATTTCATTAAAATATAATACTTGTAAAACAGGCAGGGGGATGCAACATTGTGGTGATGAGACAGGGATTGGATTTTTTGTTGACAGTGTGTGGCCTATTAGGTTGGAGACTCATTTTTGGACTCTGTCTAAGAGGAAGAGACTCATAATGGATGCACCAGCCTACTTATAATCACACGCATTTCAGTCCATTTGTACATGGACTGTTCTATTTATTCTTTCACCATGATTTGTTCATCACTTTCACTTCAGCAATCACCAAAATTCCACATTTACTGTATGCACTACCTTACTTGAAATATCAACAATAGTTTCAAATTAATTATATTTATCAAAAAATATTTACAAGTTCATGAAAAACACTGATTCAAATTTAGTGTTCATATGACCCATTTTCTTTTTTCTTTGAAAAATACTGTTTATTTGGTTTTAGGAGCATAAATGAACGTACCATAATTATGCTTGATTTTTGTCTATAAACTTTAATTCGAGCCACAAATGACTTCATCCACCAAGTTAAATACTTCATAATCACTTTCAAACGTAAAAGTCTACCACATAAATATTGTGTTGAACATGTTTATATTTTCATTGTTATATATTTAAAAATAATGGCAACGTCCGTAATTTCTTTATGGTTAGGAAGGGGGGGGGATGATTCAATGATTTTGAAATACTTAAACAGGGATTTAAGTAGCCAATGGCAGGGTAAAGAAAAGCTGAAATTAAGATGAATTTCTCAACTTGTGAGGCTCGCAGTCCCACCTGTGTGTGTACAAAGGGCAGTACAAAAAGCAACCACTTCTCATCCAAAATTCTGTCTATATTAAAAAACAAAAAGAAAAATCTGTGTGACGTACATACCTATGACAAAACGAAAATATAATATTCCAAAAATCACATAAATTGATTTAGTAATTTTTATTTTTAAATAAGAAAATAAAATTTTATGAGTAATAGAAGAGCGGTTGTGTTGTCCATTTTGAAAACAATCTAAAACAAAAAACAGAGGGAGATAGCTCAATAATACAAACTTACAAGATTAATCACTTTAAAATGATTTTCTTTATAAAATAAAACTACTTGATCAATTTACATAAGTTTCGTTTTGTCATGGGTACATACAAAATACAGATTTTTGTTTATTTTTGTTTTTTAATGTAGGGAGAATTCTGGACAACTTCAGTCAATTTAATCTAAAAAAAAAAAAAATTTTTTTAAATAAATAAATTAAAAAAATTTTTTTTTTAAATCAAAATTAAGAAAAAGCCACCAAATGCGAATGTGTGGCAGAAAGGAGACAGGAAATCATTCTTTGAATAAACAAAAGTCATCTAACTCTCCTACTCCTTTTCATGAATCATTTGAAGTCTTAGCCATCACAGCAACATTCGCATTTTCAGTTTTCAGAGAGAACTGTCATAAAATGGAAAAGGAAAGCAAAGCAAGACAAGATGGAAAGAGGAAGAAAGAAAAAAACAGGAAAAAACAAAGATAAAGTGAGAGAAAGAGAAATAGAATCCAGTCAAATAGTGACAAAAAGATGAGGAAGTAAGGCTCTAGTTATTTGGCAGAAATTAGTCTTTCATTATTTAAATTAAAAAAAAAAACAGTGGATTATGACCAAAGAAATGTAGAATTCACATTCATAGGAAATTCTGGTAATTTAAGGGGGGAATTTATTTTTTCTGTATGAAAATAAAAGCGGAATTCCTGCAGAGAATGCCTGCTTAAATTTAGGAGCAATTTTAGTCAATATTTATATAATATTAGACAGTTGTACCCAAACCTAAAAATTGAAATGAACTAAAATACATATTATTTGGATTATTTAGACTACTATTCTCATCTGGAGTGCTATTTTCATGTCTCAATCGATGTAACCTTCAACTTTCTTTTGGTGTATTTTGTTGAACTCTGGAATCTTACTGTCAAACTTGGGAATCTGGACAGAATTTCGAATGGAAACCTTTATTTAATCCACAGGGGTAGCATGCTCTCATTCTGTCAGTCATGACTGAGTAGAAGTCATAATTAATTTGCAATTTTATTTTTGAGTGTCACTCACACTGAAATTTGTAGCATAGTGAATAGAATACTTGGTAAAATTCAATAAATTATATCCTTCTGAAAATTGAAGAGTCAATCCTCAGTGTTAGCAACACTAAAAGTACAATTGTGAATTACTTAGGATTTCTACTCAGTCATGGCTGATGGAATGACAGCATGCTACCCACATGGACTAAATAAAGAGTTCCGTTTGGAATTCCGTCCAGATTCCTTAGTCAACAAGAGTCACCTGAAAAAGTGTAATAGAAATCATCATTCTTGAAAAAGACCTTGTGTTTGTTTAGCCTGTAAAATGCCAGCAGAAAAGATAGAAAAGAAAAGACAAGCATAATCTTGTAGGTCGCTCATTGGTGAACGTATGCCATTAATTTGCATATGTACACAATTGATAACTGTTAAATGGAACGAATTCTAAAGCATGAGAGTTGAGTGAAGTTTTTTCTTGGACAGCTTAGAACGAGAACAACCGGTAGAAGATAATATCAAATACACAAGGATTTATTGCAAGTTTAAGTAAGAATGGTAAAAAGACTTTTGTGCGTTGTATCAACAAGAGGACGATTTGACACTAGCTGTATTTTTTTGTTTGTTTTGTTCCTTTTCTATTTTATAAAAAGGTCAGAGGTTACATTGACTGAAACATTGTGAAACACAAGATAAGAACAGTAATCAGAAGAATCCATATAATATAAATAATAATTGCTGATGTTAAGTTAAAATTAGTTCAAATCACTAATAAAAAAAATCATTAGAAAAATTTTCAATTTCTACCTGATATACTGATGTGTGATATATAATACATAAATACCACAATGTTAGATTAGTTCCAATACATTCAAAAGTCAAGTATTATGGTTTATTTGTACTGGTAAAATAAAGAAAAAAACACTAATTTTCAAAGAAACCACTTTTTAATATACCTCTACAAAGCCATCATTCACCCATGCATTGAGTAATGTTGCCATATCTGGACTGGTACATCTACCACTAATTTCTCCTTCTTAGATATGGTCCAAAAACATGTCTCAAATCAAATATGTCCTGCACTATCGGCTAAGTTCCAACCTCTGTCTCATTATCACAATGTTTCATCCCTTTGCCTGTTTTAGAAATACTTTAATGGAATGTGCTAACATGCACAAGTTTAAATGTGTTGTGAACAAACATCTCGCTCATCTTCTCACATAGTCCCAAATAGTAGTCCTTTTCATCCAAGGGTCAATATGCCTTGTTTGCAGTGAACAAGCATAAAAAAGTCAGTTAAGCTTGAGTTTGAACCTCACTTGGGGCATAATTATTTTTACTCCTACTTGGAACTAAAATGAACTTGGACATTTCAAATTATAATATTAAGTAGATTATTTTGTTTTACTTTGATTGTTTTAATATAATTTACATAATTTCCAGAAATTAGGACATCAATTAAAAAATTTAAAAAAGATGATCACTTCTTAATATTTTTTATTTGGGTCATTTTTCACCATTTAAATTCAACTTTTGTTATTTAGTTGGACAATTTTCACCAATGCTGAGTCTGACTTATAAAGCAATGAATTAATTCTGAATAATTCTCAAACCTGAAGATTAAAGAGGAGAAGGAGGTATTTTCGAACATCTTTTGTTTAAAATGATTTTTAAGAATACTTTCTTTTAAATGTTCACCTTCAGAAATTCGTCTAAACTAGATTGAGCAGTTAAATAAAATGGAGAAAATAACAAGACATTCAATCTAAACCATGAACAAATACCTTGTTCAAATGTTTACAATGACATTAACTAAAGAACTAATGGTCTCTTTAAAGTAAAAGAATATTAAAAAAAAGGCATTTTAGTATGTTATGTTGGAGCCGACCCTGATTTTGATCACAGTGTTAACTGGAAAGGACTTATAAAGTCAGAGAAATAAAATCAAACTCACACTCCAAGAATTTCAAGATATCTAACTATAGTTCTTTGTTTTAAAGTTTTCCAATATTCCTAAGATCGTCTGTTGAGATTAAAAAATCTAACTCCAACTTGTAAGAATGCTACGAGTCAGAGTCTGGCTCCTTCCAAAACACCTCAATCCTGGAAATTGTCTATTATTTCATTAATCTTTCTTTTCACAAAATGGATTCATTAATTTTATCCCTAATAATACAGAAAACTAACCAATCCAGATATTTAGGGGGAAACTTTCTTTGAAAGTAAACTCTATGATCCAGCAATTATTTCAAGTTCAAAAAATTCAAAGAACAATATTTTTCTAATATACTGATCATATGTTCTGATTTTTCTGATTTTCATTCCAATTAACCGTCCCAACACTAGTTTCCATTGTTCTTAATTTCAATGATTCTTTAAATTAAAAATAAAGTATCCTTCTATGACTAAAAAATAATTGTATGAAAAATAGTCAAAAATAGGAGGGGATAAAAAAAATGTTGTAATTAACGGTTACATTATTTAAGAAATAGTGATTTGCAGGGGGAGAAAACTTGTTTTACTTTTTGTTTTTTTTTAAATTCATCAAACATGTTTAATCTAGTTATGTGCATGACAAATTGAAAGCTGCTGCAAAAGGTGCATTTAGTGTTCTACAATTTTGGGTTACCAGCAGATAAACTGTTCAACTAGTTGTGTCATCTGTAGATTTGCATCCTAATTTCTAGTAATAAGTGCTTGTACATACACTGACCAGCTCCAATTAAGAATTCACGCACACACACACACACACGTGACTTCAAAAACAAAATATGAGTATTATTATCTTTAACACTCTTGGTTAAATACGCCCCCCACCACCACCACGCACATGTCACACATACTAAAAAAAAAAAAAAAAGATTCAACTTTCTTTTAGGTAATTTAGTGTGAATACTCCAAAAAACTTACCGGATATAATAAATAATTAAAATTTGGAGTGTTTCATCAGTTTCAAATATAAATTTAAAGTAAAACAACATCCCCATTTTAGTATTTTGGGGCAATTAATCATAATTATAACTTATCTACCCTAAAATTTTAGAATGGCCAGACAATGGGAACAATTTTAAGTTAAATGTATATACGAAACTTATTCCCCACCCTAAATTCTACAATATTTTTTGGTATTTTTCCATGCTTTCAGTCAATTTTTTCAGTGTATTCATCCGTAATTGCATAAAAAAGTATAATCATTTTGTGTATGGGAGGGGTGCTAGCTAAGAGTGTTAATCTTACAAAATTATTAGTCTCAGAACTTTTTAGGCTGGTTTTGCTTTCAGTAATTAATAATTCTATTAATATTGAAGTTTATAATTACTGCAAACAACAAATAAGTTTAAAGTGTGTCTACGCGTAACTAGTGTGTATAGAATAAAATGGACGATGTCATGAAAAGGGATTCAGTTGTGTAGGGATTCGTCGATTTCACTGAAAATAAAAAATCGATTTTCTTGTCTGTGTCTGAAATGTTACTGTTTTTTCTAGAAATAAAATTTTTATTTACTTTGTTACGTGAAATCAAAGAATAGCAAATTGTTAATCGTTGTGACGATTTTCTTTTCAATAAATTATATTTAAATTAAGTATTTTTTAAACTTAATTTTTGTTTCTGAATTTATTAAATTATGTCAAAATATTATTGACAGGTTTTTTATTTATTTATTTATTTATTTATTATGTCAAAAATTTGTTTATGTGTGAAAATAAGATTTTAAAATAGTAAAATTATTTTCTATGCAAAATAAATTAAATCAAAAACAACATGGCCACCAGCAATTACATTAAAGTTAGATTTCGAATACATTGCATTAAAGTTAGATTTCGAATACATTGTTTAAAAACTAAGTTAAAATTCAGGGAAAATAAAAATGAGAACAACAATGAATTATATTTTTTAAAAGTGAAAAATAAAATTAGTATGCGAGATATTTCAACAGTAAATAATAAAGATTTTCAAATGCATCAAGAATACGTAATTTAAATTTTATTTTAATGTTCCTATTTACTTGCCTCCACACGAGGGCAGAGTTAAATACAAGGTCGGTTTTTAATGTGAAGAAAATACAGCTCCCTAAAAAGGGGTACTCTGGATAGGAACAAAAATAAACATTGCCTCAGTCTAGAAGGATTTCTCCTTCACTGACCGAGGTCAGAAAAAGTGTAGTATCAGAACAGATACTATACTTTGTTCATAGGCAAAAGGTCAGAAACGTTTTAAATTAAATATAAAAAACTTACTTTGGTTATTAGTTACCTAGGGTATTATTAAATATTTATAATTACCTGCGCTGTTATTAAATATTTGTAATTAGTTGCATATTATTTATAATTGCTTATATTTTGATTATTCCTGCTAAAATTTCGAAAAGTAACAAGAAAATCAGATTATTTACTGATGCGAAATGAAACTTAATTTTTAATTCAAAATTGGAAAGTGTGGGCGGATAACTGAAATCTATAAGAAAATCCGTAACACTTGCTAGTTCGAAGAAACAAATTAGAAATAATAAAAATCCATCATCGGCTTCTATTGACCCCAAAAAACGAAAGAGGAAAAGGAAGTAAAGGGAAAGAAAGGAGAAGAATGTGGTCAAAAAGAACGGTGACACCCTCCAATTTATATACTAGTCTACTCACACTCTGCGTGTTCAGGTTTAACGATAATTCAACTCTTGCTACTATTATTATTACATAACATTCTCTTCCTTGTCCGTTTGTTGTGCCATTGTGTAATCATTAAGTCGACACACCTAAAGGAAATTGTGTTCACTTTAAAAGAGTAAGCGAATCAATCAATACGACAATGTTGACATTGAGGGTATTGTAGATTAACATTTAAAAAAAAAAAAAAAAAGAGATTCTACACTTGCTTAGGCAATTACGTATGAAAACACTGAAAAACTTGTCGGAAAGATAAAGAAATTATTTTAGCATTTAGAATGAGAGATCAGTTTCCTGTGTAAATTAAGCATAAAATGCTCACTGAGAGTGAGTGGTTAAAAAAATAGTTATCTGCTATAAAAAAAAAAAAAAAGTTAGGGTAAAGGTGTGCGTGTGCCACTGTGCACCCTCAAGAAATCCTTTTAAATTACCACTAAGAAAGTTTTCGGGTGCGCTGAAAACGAAAATAATGTTTAAAATTCCAGGAAACAAGTAGTTTCCAAGATATGAAGAAATTATAGTTTCCAAAAGAGGGGGATCACTTTTCTATATTAATTTAACGTAAAATGAGCACCCACTTTGTGGCCATATTTTTTTATTTTTTTTCAGGGGGTGGAGTAAAAAAAAAAAAAAATGTTTTCAAGGGGGTTTCGGAGGTACTGAAAACGAATATTGCATTTAAATTTTTCGCAAATAAGTAGTTTTCCGGATATTAAGCAACGTAATTCTTTGTTATAAGTGGTGGCCATTGTTGTGCGCGCATATTTTTGCAAAAATATACGCATACAACAATGGAATTTCCTGGAATTTTAAATGTTATTTTCGTTTTCAGCGCCCCCAAAAACCTGCAATAAGTGATAATTTGAAAGGATTTCTTGAGCGTGGAAAGATAGTGCACTTCAGCACTTGTACCTTTTACCAAAGTTAGAATGATTATTCCATTTGGGGGAGTGAAAAAAAAAAAATTAGCTGATGGTGTTAAAATCTACAAATTTAGCAAAATTAGTAACGTTAATTGGTCAATATCAAGTTTTTTTCCAACTCTACAAAAAACTTTAAAATTACAACTTTTATAGGTTTTCGGTGGTGCTAAAAACGAATATTACGTTTAAATTTGGGGAAAAGTAGTTTTCATATGAAGAAATTATATTTCAAAAAGTGGGGGATCACTTTTATATATAAATTTAATGTAAAATGAGCACCCACTTCCTGGCCACCTAGTAATTTCATATCATATAAAACAAATTTAACTGATATTCGTTTTCAGCAACCACGAAAACCGTTTTTACTAAGAGATTCGTTCATTTTTTTCATCTCATAATTTAGGACGCTAATTATGCTGCCAGTAAGTTTATAAAAAAATACTTTTGTTTTGTTCTTTTTCCATTATAGAACTTGTATAGTTGTTAACTGCTTCTGCAGTTTAATATTTCGCAAAAAATCTGTTTACATTAGGGAGCGGGTGGTGTTGTGTGGCGGCCGGCCGCCACAATATCAGTCACCTGCCTCTTAATGTAAACAGAATTTTTGTGAAATATTAAACTATTTTTCTGCTCGGTTAATGTCGCTGCGTTGTTACTTACGGAAAAACGGTTAATTAAACTACAGAAGCACTTGTTAAAAACTATGCAAGTTTTTAGTTTTATAATCGAATACCCACCTTAAAAAAAAAGTATATTTTTGTAAACAGCTCGTGTACGCTTACTGACAGCATTATTAGCATCCTAAATTATGAAAAAACAGCGCCGGTTTTCGGTGATGTGGTGCGGAAAATGAATATCAGTTAAATTTGTTTTATAATATGAAGAAATTACTAGATGCTTAAAAAGTGGGTGCTCATTTTACGTTAACTTTATATAGGAAAATGATCCCGCTTTTTGAAAAAGTAATTTCTTCATATGAAAACTACTTATCTGCCCCAAATTTAAATGTGATATTCGCTTTCAGCAATCAGCACTACCAAAAACCTTCAAAGTCGTCATTTTAAAGTTTGAGGAGTTAGAAAGAAACTTGACATTGACCGTAAAATTATAGGGGAACTGCAGTACTGCACTGCACTGGTGCACGTACGTGTCTGTTTTTGTCTCACGAGAATTTTTTTTTATTTACTATTATAATATCGACAAGATCAAAGTGTAGTATCTGTTCTTCAGATGCTGTATTGCTGAATGCTGCACGTCTATTTCTTGTTCTCTTTCGGTGAAGGAGAAATCCTTCACGACTAAGACAATTTTTATTTTTGTACCTTTTCTCCACGTTAAAAAACGACCCTGGTGTCTAACTCTGTCCCGTGGGGAGGCATAGTAAATAGGTACTATTATAATATCGAATTCTTTTAAAATGCAATAGCCTAAAGCAAAACAATTAAAATCCTATTTTAAAAATAATAAGTACGAAATTAAATTATCAGAATGCATTTTGGTTTCTTTGTAAACAAGTCAGTCATTTTAATGTTTTTTTTTTGTTTTGTTTTTTAATATCAATTTATTCAATTAATAAACAAACAATAGCGTAAATAACTTTCCAAAAAAATTATATTTAGAAAAATATGAATTTGATAAAAGAAAAAAAAAATGTTAATTTAAAAAAAAAAAACCTCATAAATAAAAAAGAGAACAAAAATGAAAGTAAAGTCTCGGCCAACACCGGATAGGTAAAGCTAGTTATTAAGTAAAAAAAAAAATAAATAAATAAAAGAGGGCGTGATTTAAGACTGGCTTTAAGATTTGTTTGAAGCAATAATTACATAACAAAAAAAGTTATGCAATGTGTATCAGTTGTCTGTTGTTTTTAGAAAAAGAATAATTTTTTGGTTCTTAGGGTCCCCAAATCTTAGGTTTAGGAAGAGTAATGAATCATAATAAGGGGTCAATCGAGTCACCTACTTTTTATTCACAGTATCAAACCAGATCCCGGAAAGGACTAAGAGCGCGAGCACGACCGACAAGAGGCAGATACTTGGTTTCTGCATGTTAAACTAATTCAAGCCACTAAAATTAAATGTGTGCTCTTTGATATAACAGGGACGCGTAAGAAAATAGGTTAACCTATTCAAATGGCTGACTTTTTTAGTAAAAGCTTTTTTTACTATCGTTACAGTTCAAAAGTTGAAAGTAATTTTGAAATTTCTATATGGAATTTAAATTAAATCTTAAAAACAAATGTTAATTAAAGTTTAAAATGCAGGTCTTTAGTTCCTTCTGCAAATCGGACTGAGTGCCCTACTTCCTGTATTTGACCACTTATTATTTTACTCACCACGAATATTTACGCTTACTTAACATACTTATATCTTATATTAATCTATTTTAACGCAAATAGGTCACAAATGGTTAGGTAAACCAAAATAAACTGTTTTTGACTAATTTCCCAACGGAATTTTCTTTAAAACGGTTTGTGTCGGCAATAGTAATGTTTACCACTACACTTTAATTCTAGTCAAACAGAAATTACGGCGGACCTGAAGAATCCCTCTACATTTTTTATTTTCGTCCCCCCCCCACACACACACCCAACGGAGTATTATCGAATGCCACTAGTTTACCAGATCATCAAGAAAAAGAAGTCAATATCTTAAATATTTGTAGAGATGCTCAGTTTCTAAATGCAACGTTCTATTAAATCGATCACCAATTTTAGAACCATTCGACGTCTCTAGGCCGAATTTCGCAAGTTTAGCTTTTTTTTTTTTTTTTTTTTTTTTTTTTAAGCAGTTTGGCCTTATTTTTAATTTTGCTTTCTCCGATTATGGTCATCTTCGAGTTTTGTTACCCGAAATTTACAATGAAAGTGCGCTAGAGTATCAACTAAAGACTTACGTTGAAAAGGTTGATTTTTAAGGGTATTCGGGTTTGTATTCCGTATTGTTTTCATTGGTCGCCAAGTTTGTTTTTGCGCACACGCATTCAATTTTTTTTTTAGTCGATACTCTAGCGCACATTAATTGCTCTTAGATTGTAAATGTCGGGTGACGAAACTTGAAGAATGTGTATTAAAAAGAAAAGAAAAATCCGTCAGGGCAAAACCTTTATAAATCTCGGAAGATGAAACTTAAAGATATCCATAAATATTGTATATAAAATAATCGGAGAAAGCTAAATTAAAAAAAGCTAACGTCGAGTGGTTCTAAAATGGGTGATCAACTTACTAAAACGTTGCACGCAGGCAGATCATCCTCTACAAATATTTAAATATTGACTTTTTTTTTTTTTTTTTCCATTCTTTTAATAATCTGGTAGTGTCCATTCGATAATAATCCGCTGAAAAAAGACAAAAATAGAGGTGGGGAGCGGGGCAAGATTCTGCAGGCCACTAAAATTACTTCCGCGCTGACAGTTTAAAGGCTTGAAAATCATATTCGTATTTCATACCGACACGATAAACATCGCGGTCCGTAAAATTAACAGACATGATCTCGTCCGTATGTTTCTCGCATATACGTCACGTCACTGTGAAAAATGTCTTCTTTTTCTTATTTTATTTATTTATTTTTACTTAAAGCCCGTTTTCCGTGAATTTCGCTTGGCAGACGGCGGAAACCGCCGGATATTATACCGAGCGAATGGAAATCAATTAAAAAACTATCAAAAAAAAAAAAAAGAAAGAAAATAAAACAAACAACCTACCGTAATAATTTCATGTTTTCTGGGGGTGGGGGGTAATAAAAGTTTTGTTTCTTTGAATTAGTGAACATTGAACAATAGGTGCCTCCAACGCGCGCCAGTTTTAACCCCCACCCCTATATGTAACACGATATAATTGTAATTTAATTTATCATCCTAACTTTTTTACCATTTAATAGAAAAAGCTTCAAATAAACTGCTAATATTTTTTAAATTTTTTACAGCATACAAAAATAATGAAAATGCGAGACAAAAATCGTGTTTACATTATCGACGCTTTAAAAAAACAACGTTCCTATGTAGTGACGTTTTTAAGCCGTTCGTTCACACACCCATGTTTTAAATATCTAGTAAAAATCAAATAATAATCATATTTTCCTGAAATTTTCGATATTCAATCATTATTAAATAAACTTAGATATTAAAAGTACGTTTCGATAAATATATTAGCGGAAATATATTTTTTTAGGTGTTCTACCCCCCCCCCTATATTTCATAGTCCGAAAACTAAGCAAAATAAATGTGGGTTGATAAAAGTTTCAACACTTTTTAAAGCTGAAAAGGTCAAATAATTAAAAAATAGTAATTTATATATATATATATATATATATATATATATATATATATATATATATATATATATATATATAATCCTGTTATTTATTTCACTTACCTCAAAGTTGTAAATAAAATTGGACATAAATTCAATATTAAAAATATTAAAAAACACTTTCTGGATAATTTTTTTCTCGGTAATATAATTATTCGAATTACAACAAAAGAATCTAAAAAAAAATAATTATCTTTAAAAAGCTTTAAATGATATTAAATTAAAATATTACGTGATATGAAGTTTAAATGGATTTTTTTAATAACAGGTTTCCAATAATAATAAAAATATATATTCATATAAAAGAATATAAGACTATTGAGATAATAAAAATTGTAAATCCAAAATCAACCTTTAAAAAATTCGTATTTAAATTGATAGATGGTGGTGCTTATGTTTGGCGCTTTTTAAAAAGAAATGTACGGAGGCTTTTAAGGAACATTATTTTTAAATATATGTGTCAACAAAAGACATTAAAATTAATTTTATTTTATTAACTCTAGTCTGTGTAGTTCGTTAATAAAAATGTATTTGTTTTACAAAAGGTAAGTTTTATATTATTTTTATCCATAACTAAAAAAAAACGTTACTCCATTAATAATTATAACGCGAACGCTTATCCATAGAAATTAACACAAACACACGAAATGATGACGTCACTATTAAAATGTGTACTACCGTGGCTACCGAGAAAGAAGGCCGATGCATATGACAGCGTAACGTCACTTCCTAATTAAGTTGTAGGTATAAACAGCTTCCGGTATTCAACCACATGGTCATGCTAACAGGCATAAAAAAATATGGCTACCAATATGTGTTACCGATTGTCCGTGTATGTTCTAAAGAAAAAGAACAATTCTCCATTCGGAAAATAATTATTATAATTGCACATTTGGGATAATTTTAATCAAAATATCGTAAGTGTTTGAACTTTTATTTTTAGTCGAATATTTCATTTTATTTATTTATTTATTTTTTTTTACTGCAAAACAAACAAAAAAGTAAGCATTTTTCACGGTGGTGTTTTTTTTTTTTTTTACGATTGGTGAATTATCAATATTTTAGCACAGGGCGTAATTCATTTCTTTGAAATATATTTAAAACTTCAATTTTTTTGTTTTTTATAACATTTTAACTGTAAATAATTTACATAACGAGTTTGTTTTACTGTACACATAGATTCAAAAAAATTGTCAAAAAACAAATATATAACAAATAAATGTCATCAAAGGCAAGATAAGTTACAAACATGCCGACATTTTTCTTTTTAAAATATATTGATAAACATTGTATGATTTTCGAAGCGATTACACGTTTTAAAGTGAGTAAAACCACTAAAAACCTTCCCAGATAGGTAGAAGAGTAACTTATCTTGCCTTTGATAACATTTATTTGTGATATATTTGTTTTTTGACAACTTTTTCGAATCTGTGTACAGTAATACAAACCTAAAATTTAATTTAGCTTGAAAATAATATTTAAAATACATGTGCGTACACTGCACAAGCACCCTTATTATTATCATAATAATAATATTAATAATAAAAAAAAATGGTGTAGATGACATCGACTGGCGCCAAACCACACCAACTAGTTGTGAAAGGTCAAGGAGGATGGAAAGACCGAGGTGAGAGAGTACTGACCAAATCTCCACTGGAAGGGTGCAGTTCAAATCTGGTACCTTGGGGAGGCATTTTGTGACCCAAACCCCAGGAAACACCAATGGCCGATGCCAACGAGAAATCAGTGACAACTGCTGTTGCGATAGCATGCAATCATCTGCACAAGTGGTCAAAAGGTGGAGAACACTGGAAATCTGGGGAGACTTGTCACTTGGTCTCCAGGGAACATCACAGGTTACTGCCAGTGAGTAATCACTGATGATGGCTTGTGAGACAACTAATACGCTATACATTTTGATAAAAACATGGGGAAAAAAATGGACAAAGAAGAACAGAAAACCAAAACTTTAAATATAATTTCTGTATTTAAAGTAATAGTGATTTAAATATGTCAACATATAATCTTGTGGAGAAAATCCAGCTTCCCAATAAGGGGCACTCTGGATAGGAACAAAAATAATCTCAGTCATGAAAGATTTCTCCTCCACCGACCGAAGACAGAAAAGGTAAAGTGTAGCATCAAAACAGATACTACACTGATCTTGTTCTGAAGGCCAAAAAGTATTTGTTTAATGTTTCTTTAATTGTTTGTTTCCTAAATTCATAATTCAGTTTTATCAGTATTAAATTGTATATTGCTTTAAAATTACTTAATTTTACATAGATAATGTTTATATTTTATATTGAATGAAGTTCAGTTTAAGTAGTAATCAAACTATTCCTCTTTCTTTTTAAAAATGTTTTATTGCTCTTTTTCAAATGGCCCTCATATAGTACTGGCAGTCTGACAAATCTTACCTACATTGTCTGCAGACATTTTTCAGTTAACAGGCCTTCTCTTACTCTCGGTGGCTGTGGTACTACTACTGACGTTTTACACATCGCCTATTGAACAAATATATGTTTTTGTTTTGTTTGTGTATACTGTATGGGAAGTTATTTTGGTTTTTGGTATTTTTTACGACCTGCCTCAGCGTAGTATAAACACCCCCAACAACCCCTCCATGTTAAGAACGGCTTTCGGAGTAAACACCCGTAACCTCCCCATGTTAAGAACGGTTTTCGATGTTGCGAGTGTTTATTCCAAAGGTCGTTCTTAACATGATGAGGTTGGGGGTGTTTATTCCGAAAGCTGTTCTGAACATAAGGTTGAGTGTTTATTCCGAAAGCCGTTCTTAACATTATGAGGTTGGGAGTGTTTATTCTGAAAGACGTTTTTAAGATGAGGAGGTTGGGAATGCTTATTCCAAAAGCCGGTCTTAACATGGGAAGTTGGGGTGTTTATATTATTATTGGGAGAAGAAGCGCAACTCTGTCCTTTCTTTTCTTTTTAAACTCTTTTCCTTTCTTCCCCCACTTCCAATTTTTACCGTCTGCTCGCCCGCGTCTCTTTTTGTTCACTCGATAAAATCCGGCGGTTACCATTGTGCGGCGTGCGCTGGGCGATGTCGAGCGAGACTCACAGAAAAACGGGGTTTAAACTGCAGAAGTACTGATAAAATATTTATAAAAATAAAATAAGAGAACACGAAAATAAATAAATGACGAACCTGTACGAGAGTGCCCACCCCCTAGAAATGAGTGTTTTTCACTGTTTTTTTTTAAGCTTTTTTTCTGATGATTATCATAGATTATAGACTTAAGTATCATATTAGCAGAAAAAATGTTGAAAAAAATAAATTTAATGACTTTTAAGAAGGGGGTTCACTTTCTCGTTATAACTTTCTAATCACGTGAGACGTCAGTAAATAAATGGACAGTAAATCAAGTAGCAACAAGTAGAACGTTATAACGAGAAAGTGAACCCCCATCTTAAACATTGTTTTTTTTTTTTCAAAATTTTTTAGCTAATATGATCCTTAAGTCTAATCTTAATGATAAACGTCGGAAGAAACTTCTTTTTTTTTTTTTTTTTTTTTTTTTTTTTAAAAGTAAAATATGAATTTTTAGGGGGTGGGCACACTCATACAGGTCAGAAAAAAAATGGCAAAACTGCAGTTTAATTCGCCGGAACTAGTTTTTATTTTCATTTATGAATCCTTTTTATATATGAAAAAATACATTCCATATATATATATCATTTGTAGACATTTATGCTGACGACACTACCATTTATGGTAGCACATCTAAGACAGTAAACGACCAAGTTCTCTCCAGTTCTCTCTCCTCTGATCTTGAGCATGTGGTACAATGGGGAAAGGAGTGGCTGGTTACTTTTAATGCCTCTAAAACCAAGCTTCTCTCTTTACATCATCAACATTCTGATCCACATCTGGCATCAATTGAAATGAATGGCTCTCGTCTTCAGGAGGCCTCAAGTTTTGACAAGCTTCTGGGCTTGACCATTACTCCTGATCTTAAATGGAACATGTACATCAAATCTGTTGCCAAGGCCGCTGGAAAAATGGTGGGATCTTTCTATCGATCTGGTAGATATCTCACTGCTGATGCAATTCTCTATCTATATAAGAGCCAGGTACGTCCAAGGATGGAATACTGTTGCCACATCTGGGCAGGAGCTGCTAGAAAGGACTTGTCCTGCCTTGATAGAATTCAAAATAGACTTCGTAGCCTCGTAGGAGATGTCCTTTTCTCTTCCCTGCAACCTCTATCTCACAGAAGAGATGTTGCGAGTTTGTCTCTGATGTATAGTTATTTTCATGGAAAGTGTTTGACTGAGCTTCAGTCTATGGCCCCCCCCTCGCCTAACTTTCACAAGAAACACTCGTCTAGCTGTAAACACTATCAATAATTCCCCCCACTTTGTATCTGTGCCTAAACCTAAACGTAGATTCCATGAACAAAGCTTCTTTCTTAGAACCTGCACGCCTGTGGAATTGTCTTCCGTTTTCCTGCTTTCCGGCTGACTACAATATGGTTGTCTTCAAGTCTAACGTAAATAAGTTCTTGATGAGCCGTTCCATATAAGTTATCAAATTTACCAAATTTTCATTACTAATGATTACTATATTGTCCAATTTCTACTGTACACTCTTATCCTTGAGTGGCCTTTTGGCCTTGATAATGTGGTGATGCCTTTGTAAAAAAAAAAAAAAAAAAAAATTTCCGAAGGTTATATTTTATTTGTGCAGTACAAATATATTTATTTTGAAATATAGAATGTTACATTTTATTGGTACATTTTAAATATGATTTATTTTTAAATATTATTGCTAAATTTTTTTAACAATTCGTTATTTGTTTTCTGTTGTAATACTTCTTTACTTTACTGAATTTGTTTTAAATTATCAGAAAAAAATATGTTTAAAAAGAAACATTCATTTTGGATTGTCATCCTTTTTGTTAGCTCTTTCAAAAATTGAAACAAAAAATATTTCCGCCGAGTTAAAGTACACCTGTGCCCTAAAAATTGTAAATATTTTGCTAAGTTCTTCACCCGGGCAACGCCAAGTAATTAATAAGTAAAAAAAAAAAAAAAAAAAAAAAATGGTGTGGCTGTGGGAAATTCGAAAGCGCTTATTTCTGGTTAGAATTACAGTTTTGTAAATCCAAGAATTATGGTTTATCTTGCGTTTTAAAGACAATTAGTGTAATAAAATAGAGATGATGATTTATTTTAGTGTCATGAGGATAACAATTGGTTGTACGAAGTATAGATTTTAGTATTTTTTTAATTCCCAAATGGTCGCCATTTTGGAAATATAAAAAATGGTTACTCGTTCTGTCCGGCGTCACGATTTCAAAAACTAAATAATTGGCACAAGACTATGAGAAATAAACTCAGTAAGAAAAAATTCGGTGCTAATGCACTTACTGATCCGCGCTATTTTTTAAAATCGTATTTCCAAGTTTAATCAAAGTTTTATATGTTTTTTTTTATTATTCAATTGTAAGGTTAACACCCTCCCCATGTTAAGAATGGCTTAGTTATTATTTCAGCACGGATCAATAAGTGCATGACTCATGCACTGCATGAGTACCAAAACTTCATTTTAAATTTACATACGCCAACAAACACTTTAATTAGAAAATTAGGTTGCACTAAAGTTATTTCTTAAAAAAAAAAAAAAAAATCTCGCGATGTGTGTGTGGGGGGTGGCATGATAAAAGTGCTATTTTGTTTTTGTTTTAAATATTAAAAATTAGAATTGTTTCGGGGGGGGGGGGGGGCAACGACGGAACTAAATGCGACATCGCTATTGACCACACCAAAAGAAGCTATTTAAAAAATGTTTGCAAAAAAATCCGCAAATCAAATTAAACAAAATTAGAAGGATATTATTAAGGTCATACAACAAAATAGAGTCTATATTTGTAAGCAGAGAAAATTGCCAGATTTGATTACTTGAAAGAACGGCCAAGCAGAAAATTTAAGTCGCGGAATTTGGCGAATTCTTTAGCCAGAGACTCATCATCATCGTCATACACGAAAAAGAATTGTTTTAAACAATGCAAAGTTAGGAAATCATCGAAATTTAAATGAAAAAAATATTTTATTTAGTTATGTCAAAAATGAAGCAATCTTTCCAGACCAGGAAAAACTCCAATACAAAATACATACTTACAAAAAAAAATAGAATGCGAAAAATCTAACGTGAATTTTTAGATATTAAAAATACACGCAACTGATGCTGACGGTTGTTAAGAACAACATATACATGACTAATTAAATATTAGCTGAGAGAGCTGGTGGGGAAAATTGTATAAAATATAAAAAAAATAGAAGGTATTTAATATTTCTGAATTATTAAAAAGCGAAAAAAAAAAACTTTAAATAAGAAAAAAAAAGAGGTGGGAGGGAGAGAAAAGAGAGGAATACGATTTTTGTTTTGAGAATGCCGACTTTTAGAAGAAGATAATTTTTTTTTCCTTTTTCTTAAATGAAGCCATGGTCTTTTCTTTTCTTTTCTTTTTTCGAAACATTTCAAAAACGAAGACGCGAGCGAATGACTGCGTTAGGTCCGCCATATTTTCGCGACCACCGCCATATTGAAAATCATTATGGCTTATGGCGGCCGGGCCGAGCGTACGCGTGCGTAAATCTCTGTGTGTATATGAGTAAAATTACACGCTTTCTGCTCTAATAATAGGGGCGAATTAGATAAAAAGGGGAACCAGAGGAAAGGATTAATATGTCAGGGGAGCGGGGGTAGATTCTGGATAAATGCTATTAATAAACTGGTTTGGCTTTTAACTGGTGTCTACAGACGATTAAAACATTCCGAAAAAAAAAAACAATCTACAAGTGAATGCATACAAACGTTCTTTAGAAATCAAACATACATACGCATAGTTACACAGATTTGAGAATATACACACGCACACCTTCAACTAAACAAACTGAAATTCGACTTAATTTTTAAAAACGCAGAAAAATCTTTATGATGTACATACCCGTCCCTGAGCGAAGATGTCATATTTCAAAAATTTATGTAAATTAATCAATTAGTTTTTTTGGTGCTAATGCAGAGAGTGCCGCCGCGCTATTTTTTTAATCGTATTTCCTAGTTTAATTTAAGTTTTTTTTTTTATTATTCAATTGTACCTATTTACTATGCCTCCCCACGGGACAGAGTTAGACACCAGGGTCGTTTTTTAACGTGGAGAAAAGGTACAAAAATAAAAATTGTCTCAGTCGTGAAGGATTTTTCCTCCACCGAAAGAGAACAAGAAATGGAAGTGCAGCCTGAAGAACAGATACTACACTTTGATCTTGACCAAAAATGTAAAAATAGGTACAAAACACCTTCCCCTCCTCATGTTAAGTATGGCTTAAATAAAAACGTTATTATTTACGTCCGGATCACTCTCTGCACTAGTACCGTTTTTTTATATATAGAAAATAATTTATTTACAATAGGTCGAATTGAGTTGCCGGTAAATTTTTACGACTTTATTATAAACACCCCAACCTCCCCAAGTTAAGAACGGCTTTTGGAATAAACACCCCCAACCTCGAAAATCGTTCTTAACATAGGGAGGTTTAAGGGGGGTATTCCGAAAGCCGTTCTTAATATAGGGTGTGAGGAAGTGTTTATACTACACTTAGGTTGTAAAAAAAAATACCTAGTTGCCTCCCCCTTATTTATAAAAAAATCTCGAATTGTAATAAAATTTGTTTATCTTAGTTTTAAAACTACTTAATTTTTTGAATATGAAATCTTCATTCCGTGTTGGGTACGTACGTCATAAAGATCTATTATGACTTTTTTTTTATATAATTCTAAATCAAAATCAAAAACCGGCGAGACAGTAAATAAACACCAATTAGGTGAACACATACAAACACAGGCGTACTACAACACAGACAAGCAAATAAATAAACACTCTGGAAAATACAAACATATATATAAGACCAAAGTAAAATTTAATGGTCATCATTAGATCGTGAGTGTATTATATTTCTAAAATTACATCGGTATTACGGGAGAGGCCGCGTGAAGGTTGCCAACACCCTAAGTGAAAGTGATTCAAACACCCAGATTGTCATTCCGTATCGTTAACCACCCAATGGTGGGAACTGATAGGATCAATGGTTATGAAAGCGGACTTATCATTTTTTATAAGTATTTGATTATTTTTTTTTTTTTTATTGTGTTTAAAAAATGAAATCTTAAAGTGAATATCTAAAAGAAAAAAAAAGTATTTTTACACGTGAAAAGAGTTATAATGAAACATGTTTTCGCGGCAGCTACGGAAATTCATCTAAATTTGAAATTTAATTATAACAACCCATTGAAAGATAAATATTAGTTTTCTGTGGCTATTTTAAAGATAATTAGTAAAGTCTTATAATATACTGAATTTAAAAAAAAAAAAAGAAAGAAAACACTGTTTTTATTAAAAAAAAAAAATATTGCTTAATTATTTGAAAAGAGCGAGCTGTCACAGACAACATCTTTTGCTGAATCAAAACAAACGAAAAGGTGACGCGTAAAATTTATATAAAAGCTCAAAATGTAAAAAATTCAATTTTATTTTTTGAATTTATAGAGAAATTGTAACATTATTATACTTTAATTTACGTATTTTTATATTAAAAATATATTAATACAGTTTATCCTATTTTGTTGTTATAAAAAGGAAGTGCTTATTTTTCAATACAATAAAGATTTTATGAAGATTGAACTTAAGTTAAGTTCAATCTTCATAAAATCTTTAAGTTACTTAACTCTGTATTAGTTTTAAGTTCGGGGACATTTTTAACAACAGCTAATAGTATTTTATTGGTTAAAAAATCTTTTCAGCATTTGAGAATTTTTATTAAAAATTCTCAAATGCTGAAAAGATTGATGGAATCTGTTTATCAATGTTTTCCCTTCGAATTTGAAATAACTTTTGTAAAATGCCTACAGCAGCGTCAATAACGATTATTATGATATTGTCCCTTTGACTACTGCACACTCTTTAACCCTTATCCTCGAATGGCCTCTGGACCTTGATAAGTGGTGATTAAAAAAAAAAACATACTTTACATGACTACTCGATTTAAACGTGCCGTATCGATAAATTAAATTAATCCTTATTCTTTATTAAAGTAGAAGTGCATTTTAAGCGAAAAGAAAAGTTAAAATCACCAGTTACACTGATAATTGACTCATTGAAAAAAAATAAGCTAAAACAACATTTCATTAATAATTAAATCGAATACGACGAGTGGGATGCAAATCCTGTCGTCTTTATTTATTTATTTATTTATTTAATAAAAAAAAAATAATAATAATAATAATAAAATAAAAAATATAATATATATATATTTTTTTTTTACAATGTTGCCCGTCCGTACTTCTCCAAATTAGTAGAAATAATCTTTTTTCTTTTTTTTTTTTTTTTTTTTTTTTTTTTTTACTATTTTCAAGATTATAAAAAAAATTCTTATGCTGTCGTTTATACATTCAGGAAAATATTATATTTTTGCAGGAACTTGTTATTAAAATCACATGAAATATTTTTTACAATTATATAATTTTTTGGTGAAAATATTGAATAAACAATGCTTAATTTAATGATAATATCGCTAGTTCAAGAAATTAATTTTTCTTTTATTAACACAGACTTTAGGGGCTTTTTTTCGTAATGTTTCTGAAATATATATTTTTTTTAATTGTTTTAACATCTACAATGCTTTATTTTCATAAAAAGCAAAATAAATTCAAATGTTTTTTAGTACTTAAAATTATAATTTAAGTAAACTTGTTTTTTTATATAAGATATATTTTCACTAAGATTTTTAAAAAATAATAATGGGTTCATTATATTCTGTGATCGTTAATAAATATTGATAATTTCATTAAAATTACCTGAATTTTTCAGTGAAGAGAGGGGTCAAAACGTTTATACATTTTCGGGATCGTCCATTCATTTTGCATGTAGCTAAGGCATGCTAGGAGAAACCACGTGCATTAAAACAAATACTCATTCTAGGAGAGAACTGTAATGCCTACTAGATGCTATCCTCCAGTGTTTAAGGTCTCTCTATACAAGGGTTTATCAGGACAACCTGGCATGAGGATACTTTCCTCTCCAAGTAAACCCTGACTAAATATAAATAATAAAATAATATAAAATAAGATATCGCTATAGCCAACTTACACTGGCCTTTAAGAGGAATGGTGCATCTCTCCCAAGTGATGTTACCTCAAGTAACAGCACGAAGCCGTATACTTCACCACACTAGATAAATTCTTGTTCTGGAATTCAGTAAGACCAAAAAATCACAACAAAGATATACTATAACTAGGGCTGTGACAACAGCATATTCTTTTCATTCTTTTGTCTTTTGAGTATATATCCGTTAATATCTCATATGTTTTTATATAGACGGATGTGATTCTCGGTTGATTAAGTGTGTCAGTGTCAGATATATACCCGAGAGTAAAGACAATGAAAAGAATATTCTGTTGTCACAGCCCTAACTATAACATATTTAAATGGTCAATTGTGGAGAGGAAAATTATGTTCTCAACTTTTTTACTAACTCAGAGTTTGAGAGGAGAACATTATTATTGGAATATTCGAATATCTAATATAGAGATCAAGTGTTAGTTCTAGGAAGTAGAACCCTTGATTTATGAGAACTTTAACTGAAGTAAACTGAAACACCTGCAAAGAGAGAAAAAGGGGAAAACTACACATTGGGAAAATACAAACAAATATAAACTCACACTAGAAAAAAACAGATATTAGAGCACATACAATAACCTTAGAACTAATATTAGAACATATTTATACACACACTATCTGCACAAAGGAGCATGAGTTATGGGTCTCTCAGAGATTGACTATCGTGAGCATTGGACAATATCTTATGAGCTCCCAAACTCAAACCTAAAAATAGTGCACGAATACCATGAAACAAGATCTAGCAGAACAACATCCATGATAAAACTGCCCAAGTATTTTGGACAAGACTGTCTTACAAATGAGACAGAATCAGAAAACAAGTCTGCTACAGAAATAACCAAAAAGAATTGCCAAAAATATACAAAGAACCTATAAAAGACTGGAAGAATGGGTCCACCAACAGCATACCAACTATTTTCTGGATGAATTCACCCAGGACTATATAAATGAAGAAAACTCGATAGACTGGCTGAAAAGAGGATCGCTCCACAAACATCAGATCAAGGCTTGTGGTCTAATCAATGACAGCAAGTGCAGGTTCTGCCATACAGAAGTAGTGTGAGCCACCTGACATTCAACTGTAAGATTCTGCTAGCGTATGACTGTTATAAAACTGGACACAATGGAGTATGTAAATATACCCACTGAACGATCTGTAAAAAGTTGAATATCGAATGCAGCAACAAATCCTGGGAATATATACGAGAAAGAACAGTCAGAAATAAGTCATACATCATCCATTATCCAATTTCTACAGCAATGTACCAAGAAAACAGAACCATAAAACCTGACATAGTGATATGGGACAGACAAGGAGAAAGAAGCAACCTTAGCAGAAGTTAGTGCCCTTGATGATGCTGGGTTAAACAGCATTAAAAGGGAAAAGATAATTAAATACCAAGGTCTTATGTATGATATGAAAAGAAACTGGAATCTTAAGAAAATCGCTATCATTCCAGTTATTATAGGAGCAACTGGAATCATGGAAAAGAATTTTAAAAACTATCCGGCAAATACACCTGGTGAACCAAGTGCAAAAGAGATTGAAACAATTGCACTTAAAGGGACGGTTAGAATCTTAAAAAGATCTCTCAGTTGGAATATCTGAGTTAGTAGGTGAATGTTTGGCATACGGTTCGATGCTCTATCCCCAGCTTGAACAAACTGATAAGAAAATTAAAAAAAAGAATAAACAAGCACACACACACACACCATCTTAAACTACACAAACATACATCCAATAAAAGAGGCCAGACAATCTTTATCTTTATCTAAACAAAACGAGTTTCTGTTTAATTCTTACATCCTCTTATGTTAATGTTTTTGTTGTTTTTATGACACAATTTACTATAAAAAGAGTAAAGCCATCCCTACTCTCATTTCCACACACACACACACACACATTATATATATATATATATATATATATATATATATATATATATATATATATCAGGATATAAACATTCGGAATTATGAAATGTTGAAAAATGTTGGGGAAAAAGAGTTTTATGGATTTTTAAAAAATAATTGCAAAGAAGTTCTTATTAAGAACAATTAACCACTGTAAACATATATTAAAAAAAAGCGAAAAATTGGTGCTATTGTACTATAAGAACTGTTAGAATATTTGCCTAATTCAATTGGTTTTCTCACAAATTTAGAATAGAAAAGATTATTTATCTTAAATTTTATTTCTTATGCTTAAAGAAAAATATAATTTACTTTTTAAAGTGTTGAAAATTGAACTTTAATTCAATATTTTAATCCCTGTAATGCACGTTGTTTTTTTTTTCTTCTTTTTTCTTACAGCCAAAATATTACTTTGTAAAATTGTTATCATACACAGCAAAAACCAACTTTAAAAAAATATAATTTTTTACACATTAAAATAACGAAATTTGAAAGCAAAAAACAGAAATGAAAATGTCGATGATGTAATAAGAAATTTTCTGTAAAAATATGCCTATTGTCATTCATGAAACATTGGAATAAAACTTCAACTATACATACATTAAAAAATCAAAAATAAATAAAATCTTATTTTGGGGGAAAGAAATACAATTTAAGTCTAATTAATTTTATAAAAAATTTGAGAGAAATAGGTGTAATATTCTAATATTCTATATACTATAATTTAACTGGAAAATATTTCATTGTATTTTGATATTTTTAATAATTTTTCTTTTGTAATTTAAACTTTTTTCTTTTAAACTACTTACCAAAATTGCATCTCTGATATTTCGCTTAATATATTCAATTTTCTGTCTCCTCTCCCTGGAAAAGAAATTTAAATAGTTTTTAGTATTGACACCAGAAAGATAATAAATAGCTTAACTATTAAATAAGCCTTAAACTTAATTTTTTTATTTAAAAAAAAAAATGAATTATGCATCAAGAACTATGGCACCATGTTTTTTTCCTTTTGTTTTTGTACATCAATTTATTATAGACATCACATTTTGATTTTTTTCTTCCTCCCCAACTAAACAAGTGAACATACATATGAAAAAAATAAATTAAAATATGATAGTGAAATAAAATAAAACAGCTAAAAACTAATTAACATTTTTGATTTAATTTTATGACTTTCCCCCACTTTCCCCCCCACAGTAAGTTTTTTTTCCTTTTTTTTTCTTTCATTTCTTCCTGGTGAAATTAGATCTCAATATCCTAAAAATAGCTGGTAAAAGTTTTAAGAATAAATAAAATAAACCGATACACCTCAGACTTTAGAGTCGGAGTTCACTAACATAAAATGATCACCCAGTTTTTGACTAGTAACCGAACACCCCCTTTTTATTTTTATATTGTGATTAGCAGCACCCCAACTGTATATTTTAGCAGAAAAAAAGTGGTTCTTAAAACATGATCTACATCAACCCCAACACTAATTCTAAGTCTGAGATGTAAATAAAATAAGAAAAAAAAAAACGGTGTGGTAATACATTTTGGAAATACAAAAATGGTTACTCGTTCTGATAACACTTTCTGTTCAAGAAGTTGGTGATCATTTTAAGTTACGTTCGTGACCCCTCCCCCACTTACATATTTTATATATCAATATTTAAGAATCTTTTCCAGGTATTTTCAGAATATTGATGAGTCAGAGGAAAAAAATAGAATAGAATTTTATTTTCTGTTGACGGTGTGGGAAAAAAATGTGACCATTTTTTTAATATGTTGAATTATATTCACTTAGTTTCACAGAATCGGGTTAGTAAATAAATAATAAAAATAATTAATTAAATTGTTTCACTTACTCTGGACCAAATCCACCATCAACATGTAAAATCCTCATTTGTTTGACAATTGTAGATTTGCCCGACTCTCCGGCACCTAGATTAAGAAAAACAGAATAACTTCAAACATTATAAGTACTTGTTTTTGTTTTTTGTTTTGTTTTGATTTTTTATCGTATGTTAATTTTTAAAAAACGATAGTCGTAATATTAATTTAAACCTCCATTTATCAATTTGGACATTTTTATTAATAAATATACATTTAAACCCTTACTTATAAAGCTTGAAATTCAAGAGAATAAAGAGGAATTTAAAGTAATAATTATAATGATATATAAATAATATTATTGATATCACAGCTGATGGCGGTAAAGAAAACTACGTCAGTTTGATAGATCAGATTAACACACAAGCAAGCATACACACCAACTATATATATATATGATATATAATATATAAAATAAACATCGGCTTTATATATATATATATATATATATATATATATATATATATATATAGCCGGTGTTTATTTGATATAATACACATATATAACACATAAATCACATACCTGTTTATATATATATATATATATATATATATATATATATATATATATATATATATATATATATATATATATGTATAGATACAGCATATATATATATATATATATATATATATATCTCACGCATACAATATATACATATGGCATATATCACATATGTACATTTATGTCACAGATATTGTATATCACATATATATATATATAGAGAGAGAGAGAGACCACATCTGCCTGTATATCACATCAATTGGACATTATATATATATATATATATATATATATAATCACATGTATCTCATATGTACATGTATATTTTATTACATATGTATATATACATAATACATACATCACACGTATATATACACTACATGTAGGCATATATATTACACATATATCTGTATAATTATCACACATGTATGTTTACGTATGTATATATATATATATCATTTGAAATGTATATGTATCAATATCATATGAATCTGTAACGCATATATAAAGTATATGCATATTTATATCATATACACACATACATATAAATATACATTTATATACATACACACATAAACATACATATACAGATATACACTCATACGTACGTACATACATACATACATACATACATACATACATACACACACATATATTTAATTATTATAGTAAATAATTATATATTTATATATATACTAGGTTAAAGATATTCTAGAGTGATAACTAGGGCTGTGACAACAGCATATTCTTTTCATTGTTTTGACTCTTTAGTATATATCAGTTAATATTTTATATGTTTTTTTTATGAAGACGGGTGTGGTTCTCGGTTGATTAAGTGTGTCTGTGTCGGCTATATACCCGAGAGTAAAAAGAATGAAAAGAATATTCTGTTGTCATAGCCCTAGTGATAACTAATGGATTTAACGAGGTTATTAAGCGTGTTCAATAACAGAAGAACAAGATATATTTTTATTAAACAAATTTACATGGTCGCGACACTGGACATGCTAATGTTTCAGACAAATGGTCGGTTAAAACTAGAAGTCCTCGTCAGGCGACTTAATAAATTGTTACTTTACACAGAAGAAACCAGTCCTTAAATTTAAGGATTTTAACCGACCGATTTTTTGCCCAAAATATATTATTATTATTATTATTATTATTATTATTATAAACAAATTACATGGTCACGACACTGAACATGCTAATATTTTGTATCTTTAACCTGATATATATATACACACACACCTTGTATTTGTTTTACATACGCTTTTATATGTCGCTACACATTCATGAGTATGTTTTGGTCAGCCAGTTACAAGTAACTAGAAACCTCTTCGGACGATCGCTTATACAAAAGTTAAGTCCGTAGTCATATATACACACACATATGTATGTACACATATATACACAGACATGCAATGAATGCACACACATGCATATACAAACACATATATGTGCAAATATATACATACAAATATGTACCTATATACGCCTATATAGCTATATACATATATATATATATACCTTTATACACATACATAAATACATAAAAATATGTTTACATAAATATGTACATATACACATAAATATACAAGTATGTATGCACATATTTACACGTACACATATATAAATAAATACACACAGATATATGTACATAAATATATACACATATATATACATATATATATACTCACATATACATACGTATATAATCACAAATGTACATACACACACGTATATATACGCATGTACACACACATGCGTACGCACATATATACAAACATATATTCATATAAAAACATATACACGTATATACTTATCAACACATATTCGCATTCAACATACACACACGCACACGTATTCATATATACACATACTACATCTATAGCTATAGCACATACACACATATACGTATCTTTACATACACATCAATGCCGGAATAGCCGGTCGTTATTTATTTATTTCAATAGACGTCGTACATACAATAGACTTCACAGTTCAAAGAAAAATGTCGATGTCAGTGTTGGCCGCCTTGACACTTATGTTACTTTTTGTAATAATGAAGTCGGTCATAAAGTAAGGGGTCATTTTTAGTAATATCGGTAATGAAAATATGACCCCCGACTTTTGGAATGGATGGATATTATTATGTATACACGTCCTTTTTTTTTTTCTTTTGGCGATAATGGCAATTTATCTGTATATGTCACGTTTTAAAAATGATTGGGGGAAAAAATTCGTCGGTTGTGTAATAAATAAGATTTTGTCAATTCATAGTTAACAAATGAAGAGACCGACATATAGGCGTTCATCTTTTCTAGACTGACATCTTCTTGCGTATGTTTGTTTATGCGAATGATGTTGCATCGATCTAAGAAAGTCAATTAAAAATAGACTTTCTTTTTATTTTGATGGGACTAATGCTTTGTTTAATTGCGGTACAAAGGCTGTGACCGCAAACAAAATTATTAAAATAAGTTAGAAAATGTATTTATTGTAGTAATATGTCAAAGCATGTCGGCCGTCGTCTGACTAACACAAGTGGAAAATGACTATAAAGAGGGGGATCGTATTTACAAGTGAATTTTGTTAGATAATGATCCCCGACTTTTCGTCTAGCCGTTTTTGTACGAGTCTTTCAAGAGGAGGTGCAGGCAGGTCTACTTGCTACAATAATAACTTACACACACACACACACACAGAGTTATATATATATATATATATATATATATATATATATATATATATATATAGTAAACAGTTTTATTTTAAACAAACGTCTTACTGCATAAATATTCGCTTTTATTATAACAGTTGGTCTGATGAGATTTTATCATTTTGGCTTTAATAGAAACATACACGCACTTGTATAACAAGATATGTTTGTATAAATAAAAAAAAAACTATACTGAATAAATAACCGGCTCTACTTATGATTGAGCACTATTATATAAACCCAGTAAGATTCATACTCCCGTAGCTATATATATATATATATATATATATATATATATATATATATATATATTATGTGTGTGTGTGTGTGTGTGTGTGTGTGTAACAGGTATATATATTTATTGTTTCGGTAATTATTTCAATGGTGATTGGTGCTCAATGCATGAGTACAGCTTACTAGAAGTAATATACGTATGACAACTGCAATGAGCTACATACAAACGGTGGTGTATCATTCCATCGAAGGAATACTTTAGCTTGACGAATTCCTTCAATGGAATGGAACACAAACGTTTGTGTAGCTAACTTGTCATAGGTATATGTTTTAATATTTATATAAGTAGTTAATAACATATATGTGTGTGTGTAGTCAATAAAATATAACACACACACACACACACGTATATGTAAATAGTTAATAATCACGTATACATTTATATCTGTGTGCGTGTGTGCGTATACACACACACATACATGATTACTAGCTGTTTATTTGTATATGTGTGCGTTTGTGTAAGTGAGTGCACTTATAGTAGAGAAATACACAACTCTTTCTGTCATTTATATAGGAGAAAGTTGTATATTTGTCTAATCTAAGTAAATGACAATTTAAGCCGTGTTTTTAATTGACGTCTCTGTTGTTAAAGGGAAGGATGCAAATGGGGGAGGTAATACATTTAAACCATCAGAAGCGTAATAAATAAATAAAAAAAGAGAGAAGCAATAAAAAAAAAAACACACACTGACCTAATAACAAGAGTCTATGCGTAGATCTATAGACCTGTTTATCCTTTTGAAGTTGTTTTTCAATTTTCTTGTTTTGTTCTTTTCGTAACTTATCATCCTCATCCTCCCTGGTTCGCCGGAAACACCCCATCTTGGAGAAAAAGAACAAGGAATTCAGTTTGCTGGCTTTATGTGATCGTCCTCAACAGAAAAAATATAATTTAAAACAAGGGAGACAGTCCGCGTTTGTAGGAGCTTTTTTCTAAAATCTCCTCGCCGTCGATGCTAGGTGTAGCAGTCAAGCAATGGTGGGTGCCGGTAGGAGGTAATGACATTACCGTGGTGGGAACGGGAGGAGGGGCAAGAGGAGACGGAAAGGCTTGTCGTGGGAGGAGAGAGGTTGAGCGACGAAGAAAGAGGGGGAGACTAAGAATGACAAGAAGAAGAAGAAGAAAGAGAGAAGAATAACAAAAGAAAGAGAAACGGAGAGGCGAGGAGAGAGAGAAAGAGTATGAACGAAAAAGAAAGAGAGGGAGAGAGATAGAGAGAGAGAGATACTTAGTTTTAAGTCCAGATACGAAAACACTCTTAGTTGAAATGGAGACGCGATTATTTTGCTAAAAGACTGGGTGAGTTTAGCTTGCGTTATTGCATTAAGAGTCTGCTAAAGGAAAAGACTGAGAGTGCCTATATACTTCCCTCCCCAAGAGGGCGAAGGTCGTTTTTTGTTTTTTTTTTAATGTAGTAAATCCGGCTCCTCCTAAAAAAGATACACTGGATTGAAACAAAAGAAAATTCTCCATTCGAGAGGGATATCTCCTCCTCCTTCGACCGAGAACAGGACAGATACTGCACATTGATCCTGGCGGTTGGGAAAGACCGTGATGGGGGATTATTATTGAAGTCTGTTTTAATTTGGAGATAATGACGGTTATTTGAGGGTGTGTCAACCATGCTCCCTCTCTCGCTTTCCTTCTCTTTCTCTCCTTATGAACCATTTTGGCCATTTCCAGGAAGAGGGCGATTTGACCGTTGTCAGTGAGAACTGTTGAAGTCTGAGTGAAAATGGAATTTCGTTATGTCACGCTGTCCATCAATAATAGCTTCAATTGTAGAAAGCAAAGGTTATTAGCTATTTTGGGATTAATTTCTATTTGTAGGCCTTTACGTTTCAGCTGGTCAAATCTGGAAAATGTTTCAAAAGAAAAAAAAAATTGAGAATCAGCATAAATCTACCATTCCGGATTCAACTAATCAGAACAAAACAAAACTTGGATTATTCGCACTTGGTTGTTATTTTATTTTTCACAACGTTTCGACCAATGTAACCCGATCTTCTTCAGGTGATTTTTTTTTTCCAGAATAGCCAACAAAACAAAAAAGGAGGGAACAAAAAATAAATACAAAATAAACTAATGTTACCAAAGGCAAGCTAAGTTACTTTTCTGCCTACCTGGATATGTTTTGTGTATTAACTTAATTTAAAGTAGTTTATTAATTAATTAAAAATTAATTGATTAATTAATTAAAAAAGAACAAAGGTAGTGTAATGTCTGTCGAGTCAGAATGAAAAACAAAATGATAATTTCATTCGAGCCATAGTCGAGTCTCGATAATTACTTAAAAATAGAAAATCAAACAAAATTTTTCTAGAAACACATAAACTAAATGTCAACGATTGTGAGAAAATGTAATGTTCTACCAGTATTTGATTAATTTTCGGATGTTTACGCAAAGAAGATACCGTGCTATATATATATTTTTATGGTATTTACAAGTTTTGCGGTTGCTTTTGTTTATTAAATTGTTAGATGAAAGTACGGAATAGTTACAAAACACTCCTCCGCGTTAAGAATTGGTTTCTAAATAATAACGTTTATTATTTCAGCACGGAACAAATTTTCGATTTATGAGCGATTATCAAGACTCGACTCTGGTTCGAATGAGATTACCATTTTGCTTTCCGTTCTAACTCGACAGGCCGCTTTATACTGCCTTCATTTTTAATTAAAAGGGTAAGTTAAAACACAAAAAAATTATCCAAGTAGGTAGAAGAAGAGTAACTTAGTCTGCCTTTGGTAACATTTGTTTGTTGTGTATTTACTTTTTTTTTTTTTTTTTTTTTTTACACCTTTTTTCCTTCGTATTATTTGAATTTATCGGACTACTGTTCTCATCTTGAGTGATTTTCACAACGTTTCGGTCGATTGTAATCCGTGGCGCACTGGCGCAGTTGTTAGAGTATTTGGAAAAATCAATTGTAAAAGTGATATTCTCCTGAAGATTAAAGGTTTGATTCTCAGTGTAGGCGACCAAAAAATACAAGTGCGGGTTACTTAGGATCTCTAATCCTTTTCTGCTGACGCAACAAGAACATGACTCCGTGAAGTAAATAAAAGGTTCCGTTCGAAATTCCGTCCAGCTTACATCGACCAAAAAGTTGTGAAAATAACACTCAAGATGAGAACAGTAATCTGATCAATCAAATAATACGAATAATCAGTCCTCATCTCAAAATTCAGAAACTTTTTTTTTTTTTTCCTTTGATGATTATTCTGGAAAATCAACGTTTTTCTTAACTTAATCTTTCTATCACACTCGGGAGCCCACGCGGAACTTGGAACGGCGGACCGGCACTTATTTAGTCCACGGGGCAGATTAACTGAAGGAAAGGATTCTGTTAGATGTTCCATGTTTAACAGAAAGATTTGCAAGTTGAAAAAAAAATTACAGAAGAATGCACCTGAATATGGTTAAATGTTACATCGGTCGAAACGTGGCGAAAAGAATAACAATATAGAGAATAATAGTCGTCCGAATAATAGAAATTATCAATCTTCATCTAAAAAAAAAACGAAACATAACATCTAAAGCGCTCTTCACACACACACACACACACACACACACACACACACACACACACACACACAGAGTCATCAACAGATAACTATTTAGTTGCATCTGCATCACAGTTCCTCAGTGTAACTTGACATAATGAAGTGTAGTATCTGTTCTTCAGATGCTGCATTGCTGCACTTCAATTTCTTGTTCTCTGTCAGTGGAGGAGAAATCCTTCACAACTGAGACAATTTTTATTTTTGTTCCTTTTCTCCACATTAAAAAACGACCCCTGGTGTCTAACTCTGTCCCGCGGGGAGGCATTGTAAACAGGAACTAGACATAATGAGTCAGGATCAAAGTGTAGAATCTGTTCTTCAGATCTACACTTCAATTTCTTGTTCTCTGTCAGTGGAAGAGAAATCCTTCACGACAATTTTTATTTTTGTTCCTTTTCTCCACATTAAAAAACGACCCTGGTGTCAAACTCTGCCCCGTGGGGAGGCATTGTAAATAGGAACTAGACATAATGAGTGTTTCAAGCTGAGAATCGAAACCCGACCACTTGTAGTCAGCAATATCGTACACTCACTACGGAAAGTAAGAAAAAATGGTTTACATTACCGATTACCGAAATAACTTTATTCTAATTAGGAAAAATAATTATTTTTGCTTTACTCTGAGTGAAATATGTTACTTAGTTGTAGTATCTATTTGTTTGTTTATTCATGTTCTATGGTTTTCGTATTCTGAAACTACATTAGCAAAAGTTCTTGAATAAGTACTATATTTAATTTGGATCAAATTGAGTGCAATAATATCGTGGGATCTGTGTTCGCGCGGTAGATCTATTAAAGTTAAATGTGACTTTTTTATTTGAAAATATTAGAAACAACATAAATAAAAATAGAAATGTTAATTAGGGGTTCAAAGCTTGGATCAGGAGGAGTTTACAGGAGTCTTTATTCATTCTCTGAAAACGTATAAATTTATAAAAAATATATAAATTTATAGAAATTTGTTTTAATGTTATTTAACTTATATCCACTTTTAACTAATCAGTATCCATCCAACAACGAAAATTGAATGTCAAAAATGTGGAAAAAGGGTCATATGATGTCATACATACGGTTTTGCAGTAATTTCAAAAGTTCACCGCCATAGATTAACAGAAAAATCTTTATTTTTATGTATTAAAAGTAGTTTTATGTTTTTTCATTAATTATTACTACTTTATATTATTATTATTATTAAATGAGAAATCATTTCAAGTTTTTTTATAACGTACGTATTCGTGACCTAACAAAAATGGCACATTCGAAAAATCACATAAATTGATTAAGTAGTTTTATTTTAACTAAGAAAATCAAATGTTATGAGTAAGCGAGTAGGGACTGTCTCGCATCGCCATTTATAAGAAACAAAGGGAGATAACTCCACAATAATCCATACTTGTGAGATCAGATTATAATGCCTACGATTTCCCATTAATCGTCTAAAATTTACAATGCCTCTCCACGGGACAGAGTTAGGGTCGTTTTTTAATGTGGAGAAAAGGGACAAAAATAAAAATTGTCTCAGTCGTGAAGGATTTCTCTTCCACCGACAGAAAACAAGAAATTGAAGTGCAGCATTTGAAGAACAGATTCTACACCTTGGTCTTTTCCCGGATAAATCGTTAAAAAATATTATTTATAAAGAAAAAACTACTTGGTCAATTTATATGATTTTTGGAATATGATCTTTTCGTTCAGTCACGGGTACATACATCCATTAAGCTTTATCTGTATTTTTGTTTTTTAATATAGGGAGAATTCTGGACACACTTATCATTTATTAAAATATATTTGAACTTTTTATAAACTTTCACTATACGCCTACTTTGAAGAATGAATACATTTTTTTTTTAATACATTTGACTTTAGAATCGAATTATCAAAACCTGCCATAAAAATGTAAAATATAAAAAGTTATTTTTAAATTTATTTGCATCTTTTTTTAATTGTTAGTTTTGCCTGTAACGAATTCATTTTTTTTTTTTTTTTGCTCTGAATATTGATTACGTTATAAATTTTGTAATCTACTGAGTTATATATATATATTTCAGCCCGGCGTTGCCCGGGTGTTTGGAGGTGTATATTGAGCAAAAAAAAAAAAAGCGGTCAATTTTTTTTAACTTTGACCACTATTATGACCCCTTAACATTTATTGTTTTGGGCTCAAATCAAGTTATTAAGTTAGATCCATGTCCAAGGAACTTATATCTAAAATTTCAAGTGTGTAGACCCAAAATTGTCGGAGGAGTTTGGTAGAGTTTTCAAAGGTCAAATCGTTGAACTTTGACCCCTTAACAGCGAAATTTCTGGCCGAAAACTGATCACATCGATTTTCCCAAATCTCAGTACCCTGTATATCAAATTTCGAGTCTGTAGACTTAAAATTGACAGAGTTATTGCATAGGGAAATGTACACAGACAGACAGACACAAACACATTCACTTTTATATATATATATATATATATATATATATATATATATATATATATATATATATATACACACACACACACACACAAATTAATTTATTTTTTAAATGTGACTGTCAAGAGAAGGACAAGAAAAAAATCCGACTCGCAATTTAGAAATAGACCGCAACTTGTTGAAAATTAAGTCTGTTCTAAAGAAAGGAACATTTGAACACAAATGCTAAACATTTAAACAAAAAATAAAACAATATTGCAAAACAACTATTTGGTATATTAAAAACAAACACTGAATTATAAATAAACGGTAACAAATAATAGTGAATAAATAAAATGCCAATTTTAAAACATATATGCAAATTAGTTAATTTTTAATATCGCATATACATAAGCAGTACAAAAAAAGATGGTGTGTCCATTGTGTACGGTTGAATCAACTTGAAATAGTGTTTTGACTTTACCATTAGTGCGAGAAACAGGCCAAACTTTTGCATTTACAGTGTAATCTGGATATAAGAGACCCCGATATAAGAAAATCATATCTAAGAGAGATTTTCTCTGGTCCCAAATTAGAGCCTGTGTTGATGTACAGTGTAATCTGGATATAAGTGTAATCCAGATATAAGATAGACCCCTCCCTCCCGTGGTCTCTTATATCCGGGTTACACTGTATAAGTTATATATATACACACATGCAGGATGGAACGATAAAATTGTTGCCCAAGAAAAGATGACATGATTCCATTTCAGTTTGATGAAAACCGGTTTTCTTTTTTGGTTGTAGACCATCTATTAGTTGGTCTGTTGTGTACAAGAGCGATAGGAGCCTTCTATCATGTCTGAAAGTGATACAATGATAAATAGTCAGAGAGAAAAATAGGAACTTTTTCCTGGAAAGATATTGAGATTGGATGCAATGTAGCATTTTATTATAACGACTAAATGTATCTATATTGGTGTTCGAAAGCTACATGATAGTGGCTATTAGACGAGATGTGTTAATTTTATATGTGGCATCTGTTGTTGCAAACCTACGATACATTGGTTCAAAGGAGAATTTCTACAGTCATTTTATTATATAGGAGATATACAAAATGGAACGATAAAACTGTCGCGCTAGAATAGACGACATGATTCCATTTCAGTTTAATGAAAACAGGTTTTCACTTTTTGTTGCAGACCATTTTCTTGTGTACAAATCCCAAGCGCGATAATCTTCTATCATGTCTGCAAGTGACACAATGTTCAAAGAGCGAGATCAGCGATGCACCGCTGTACAACTCATGCTCTCTACCGATCCAAGTTATGACAACAGGACCATTGTCAGCACCCTCAAAATGCATCACGGGATTGCCACAAATAACAGGGACATGGTCAGGGTGATGAAAACAAAGTTTCCGGCCACGGTTATGGTCTTTGGTGTAGTTCCAAGTGAGGGTCACATCATGCCACTTCACATCTTCAAATTTGGCTTCAAAGTCAACACCAAAGTGTACCTAGATGTGCTAAAGAGTGTGGTGATCCCCTGGAGCAATCAAGTGGCCACTGGCAGACCCTGAGTGTGGCAGCTGGACTCGGCACTGGTCCACAAGTCCAAAGAGACCCAGGATTGGCTTCAGAAGGAGTGCTACAACTTTGTACCCTTCTCTCACTGCCCAACCTCTTCTCCCTCAACCTGAACCTGCTGGACTATTTCGTTTGGTCATATGTTGAGAACATCACCAACATGACCTCCTACAACACCAAAGCAAGCCTGATCGTAGCCATCCGCCGAGTATTCGCTGAATTCCCGCTGGTGCTTTAAAAGGCATGCTCACAGTTTCAGACTCGTATCGAGGCAGTGATTGAGGCTGGAGGCGGCTACATTGAATAGATGCCAACTCTATTACATAATCAAGTTACCCGAATTGATTTTTTCAAAAAACGTTTAAAAATAAAGTTGTAGTCTTGTGTTCTTTAGGGCGACACTTTTATCGTTCCACCCTGTATTTATGCCAGTCATGTAAACATGTTGCATTCTGGTGACAATGAGGTCTCTGAAGGGGTTTTTGATATTAAGTTTTTCAAGCATTTTACACACAAAAAGTTGTCGAGATGCTTGAAAAAATGGTAGTCGATAGGTGAGAGGTCTGAAGAGTATAGCAGATGAGGCAGAGTTTCGTAACCCAATTCATTCAACTTCTGCAGGATCAATTTAGCAACATGCAGTTGGGCATTGCCGTGGAGGAGAATTGGGCTTTTTCTGTTAACTAAAGCTGGGTGTTGTTATTGAAGTTTCTGGTGCATTTCATCCACTTGCTGACTACTTCTCTGTTGTAATGGTTTCGTCTACATTCACAAAACTGTAATGGATGAGACCGGTTGCAGACCACCAAACTGTCAGCATGACCTTTCAGTGCAGCTCTGACTTCTGGAAGTTTTGTAGAGCTTTGTCGACATCTAACCACTGAGCTGATCATCGCCAGTTTTTACCAACATGACCTCTCGCAACACTGAAGCCAGCCTGATCGCCATCATCCGTCAAATATTCGACAAACTCTTGCCAGCGCTTATGGAAAAGGTATGCTCCGAGTTCCGGACCCATATCCAGGTGGTGATTGAGGCAGAAGGCAACTACATTGAATAGATGTCAGCTCTACTACATAATCAAGTTACCTGAATTGATTTTTTCAATAAAAGTTTTAAAATAAAGCTGTAGTGTTGTTTTTTTTGGAACAACAATTTTATTGAATTTAATGAGGTTGTTGATATAAGAGCAAGATATTATTTTATTCAATTCAGGTAAACAAAATTACCATTTACCGCAACAAATAAATTTACTGTTTCAATCTTAAGACCTGGAGGTTATAAGTCGCCTGATGAATTTTTTTTAGATTGAGACTGTAGATTTATCATCACGACCAATGGTGATTTTGTTTACCTGAATTGAATAAAATAATATCTTGCTTTTTATATCGAGCACTATCAACAACCTCATTAAATTCAATGATTTTTACTTTTGGATATTTTTATCCGGGAATAAATAAATAAATATATACAATTATTTTTAATGATAAATATTTTAATATCCACATATGTTTCATCTTTATCAAGATACATCAGTGAGGCTAGATATAACTGTCTTAAATCTCCGATTTTACATGCTTTTTTTCCAAAAAGAACTGGTAAATCTCTCAATTTTCTGATGATTTCTTTCTGTGTTTAATTTGTTTTTTCTTTTGTCTTTATCTGTGAATCCACATACATGTTTTGTTGTTTCTATGACTCATCAGTGTAGCTAGATTTAGCAAGATTCAAAACCTGGATCCACAGTGGTTAAAGAGATCGGCAGTTGGACAGTGACTGCCACCTTGCAAGGATTTGAAACAACTGTGAAATTGGCTGAAGATTTTTTAGGAGTTGATTATCCAAGAGTATGGTTTAATAAGTATTAGTTTACATAAGACTTGAAGACGACTATGTAGAAGTCCGATGAAAAGCAGCTTCATGGTATTTAGAGAAGAAACTTTGTTCATGGAAATTGCACTTCATCTTTGGAATGGAGAGAGAAAGAAAGAAAAATCTGTGGTTGAAGCCAAGTGAGTTCATGCTGTGAATGTTAACATGGTTTGTAAAATATATATATATATATATATATATGTCAGAATTTCCCCTACTTCTTTGACTGATATAGTGTTATAAACAAAAGCTATATATAGAATTCTGTTTGCATGCCTTTTAGTTTATTGGTATGTACTTCCAGAAAATAAAAATAGTTTTGTTTGAATCCATCGATTCTTATATTTTATCCACTCAGCTGTTTTCTCTTTGCACTTAGTAATTTTAGTGGGAGTGGGAACGACTATCCTCCCCTTCCTCCTATTCCAGTCCTCATCCTTTAATCCATAACATGATAAAAGAAATATGGTACAAATCTAATTAGGGTCAATTTTTCATATTAGTCCGTCTGTCAGCTCAGTTCGCATTACACTATGCCAATCAGAAATTACATAGCCAATAATAAAAGACGTTCCAAAGTTATGTTTCCAGATTAAAAATAATTCACAAATATCGACATTTTTTTTTTTTCTCTCATGACGTTCTTAGAATATATTCTAAGAACGTCATGAGAAAAAAAAAATGTCGAACTAGGAGAAAATACACCTCAGGATTGTTAAAATTAATTCCTTAAGCAGAAAAGTTGTATACCACTTTTATGTCTCCTTATGAACATTAAAATTAAGATATAATGATACTAAACCTTATGCCTAGAATGTTTATTCAAATTTTGATCAAAATCAATCCCATGATTTTTATTCTAGAAAATGTTTAAGACTTAAGCTTAAGAGGTCTTAAAAAGAAAGTGAAAGTCAGAATTTTGATAAATTAATGTCTGATAACTATGAATCAAAATCAATGCAAATCTTAAATATTTGAATTTTCACTATGACATTGCGGTAGGAAGTAAGTCAGTTAGCGCAAAAATATCACCCATGTCTTAGATACGTAGTAAAATTATTTTTACAAAATATATTCAATCACATAAAATAGTACCTTCATTCAAGTTTTTTTGTTTTTTTTCGACATTTAATTTGTATTTATTTTTTTTACTTTAATTCAAAGTTTATTTTTATATCAATTATTATTCAGATCAAGAGACGGTTTTTTTTTGTTTTTGTTTTTTTTTGACAGAGTATTTGTTTTTATTTATGTAAATCGCTCCAGAGAAAGCATGAAGCCACAATGTAAGAAGTTAGTTAAAAAAAAAAAAAAAGAAAGAAAAGAAAAGCTATTTCAAGATAAAAAAATTAGCCTACAATAAATGTTAGATGGATAAATTCTGGCCCATAAAATAGCAATTCTTCCTCCTTTTTCAGAAACATCACTCATGGAATATGAGAACTAAAGGACAAAGTAAGGAAAGCAAGAGTTACAAGGTGACCGAAAGTGAAGTCAAGATCCACTTTTTACTCTCCTAATTTTTTAATTTTTTTTTTTTACATCACTTATCAAGGCCCGGAGGCCACTCGAGAACAAGAGTTATTGAATGCACAGTAATTAATGGGATAATATCATAGTAATCGTTAGTAATGGAAATTTGGTAGATTGAATTACTTATTGAAATTAAACATGTAATAGCGTGGAATAAAATGAATTTTTAAAAACCTATTTTAAAAAATAATGTTATTACAAAATTAAATTAATCAGTATGCTCTTCGGTTTCCTCATAAACAAATTAGCCCTTTTCATCTTTTGTTGAATAGTTAAAAAATAAAATTAATTACTTCATGCCATTTCGAAAATTGAAAGGAGTTTGAAGCATTTAAACTGTCGAGTAGACAGTCATTTCTGCCTTTAAACTTCTTACTTTCATTGTTTATTATCATTTATAACTTTAATACTTATAGTATTTATGGATAAAAAAAAAATCGAATAAAAATACTTATATGAGGTTCAGAAATGGAAGCATGAATTTCTTGGGTTTTTTTTAATTCATCAGTACACAAGTCACGTTAGAATAATATATAATTTCTCAACTTACACATTGATGGATAATCATGTTTTGAAGAGGAGATGACCGTCACAAAATGAGCTTTACATTTACACAGTTGACAAAATTATCATTAACCTTTTATGACGTCATCCATTTGCAAGTCAGTTTTCTTTTTTTCTTAATAACTAGCGGGGCTACCCGGCGTTGCTCGGGGCCGTATAAACAATGAGAAAATTAAATTTGATTTTGAATATATTTTACCTACACTAAGACGGGTAATTTAAATACATATATGAAACAATTTCACATACTTTTTGACCCCCAAACGGACATTACTCTCTCCAACCCAACCCCCAAAAGAGAACTTAAAATTAACCTAACCCTCAAAAGAGAACTTAAACTTAACATAATCATACTTCTTTCTACCCACCTTTCCAACCCTCACATCATGCCCGGATGATAACATAAAAAATTTTTTAAAAATATAGATCACCCCCTTTAGAAACTGGCCTAGTAAACTTTTATAGTAAACCAACAATATATATGTATTAATCTAATTTTGAGATCGTAAACTGTTTTAGCCATATCCGAAATCGACTTCACAAATAAAGAAATTTTGGGATAGCAAATTGTTTAAGCTATTTCTGGTACAAACTTTATCTTGTACCACCCTCATTTAATCCAGAGTGACGCTGATTATTCTGCTAGTATAAATTTGCCCCTATCTCATTCAATACGGGGTAATGCCAGGAATTCTGCTAATAGATATTTCCATCAATATCCTTCAATCCCGGGTGACGCTGGGGATATTGCTAGTATATTTTCACACCTATCTCATTCAATCTTGAGCAATGACAGGTATTCTGCTAGTGTATATGTGCAGCCATCTTATACAATCCCGAGTGACTCCAAGTATTGGTCTATTCTGTATTTGTACCTATCTTATTCAATGCCAGGTATTCTGTTAGTATTTATTTGAACCTGCCTCATAAAATCTCGGGTGATGTCTGGTATTCTGCTTCTATATATTTCCACCTATCTCATTCAATCCAGAGCGATGTAGGGTATTCTACTAATATATATTTCCACATATCTCATTCAATCACAAGCGATGCCGGATATTTTGCTAGTTTTCTAACCTACATTATCCAATCCAGGGCAACGCCAGGTATTCTGCTAGTATATATCTCCATCAATCTCCTTAAATCCTGGGCAACGCAAGGAATTCTGCTAGTATATATTTCAATCAATCACATTCAATCCCAGACAACGCCAGGTATTCTGCTAGTATATATTTGTATCTATCTCATTCAATCCCAGGCGCCCGTGTATTCTGCTAGCATACATTGGCATGTATCTCATTCAATCCTGGGTTACTCCGAGTATTCTGGTAGTATATATTTGTGACTATCTCGTTGAATCCTATAATTCTTGGATATGTTACTAATTTTGACAATCATTTTTTATGATTTAACCCACATTATCACCCCGCTTTTACTAAATATAAACTTTCGTACATTGTCTGGGCTGTTTATTTCATTACACACTCACCAATAAAATAACTCACATTTCATTATTTTGCATAATTTTTGGATATGTTACTAATTTCTATCAACATTTTTATGATTTAACCCACATTATCGCCCCCCCTATTAATAAAATAATAACTTTGAGACATTATCTGGGCTGTTTATTTCATTAAAAAAACACCAATCATATAACTCACATTTCATAATTTTTCATTATTCTTGAATATGTTACTAATTTCGACAATCATTTCTCATGATTTAACCCACATTATTACCCCCCTCTTACTAAAATAATAATTTTGACACATTGTTTGGGCTGTTTATTTCATTGCAAAAACACTAATCAAATAGGTCGCATTTCATCATTTTTACATTACAAACACACCAATCAATAGTCATGTTTACTCGTAAACGGTTTCTGCGATTTCCAGGACTGTCTTCATATCCCTCACCACACTGTTAAAAATATACAGGAAATATGCCCAAGTAGTCACCAATCTGAAAATGACCAAGCTCATTGTTGCTTAACTTTGATGATCTCCATAAATCATTTGGAATTACCAAGTAGTCACCCATTTGATAATGACCAAACAATGTTGCTTAACTTTGGTGATTTACATAAAGCATTTTGTATTCTGAAGTAGTCACCCATCTGAGAATGACCGGGGCAATGTTGTTTAACTTTAAAGATCTATATATAGCATTTGGTGTTCTCAAGTAGTTACCCATCTGTTAATGGCCAGGCTCCATGTTGCTTAACTTTAGTGATCTACATGAAGCATTTAATGTTCCCAAGTAGTCACCCATCTGAGAATGATCGAGACAATGTTGTTTAACTTTAGTGATCTATATAAATCACTTTGTACTCCCTTTGTACTCCTAAGTAGTCACCCATCTAAGAATGACCAAGACAATGTGGCTTAACTTTGGTGATCTACATGAAGCATTTAATGTTCCCAAGTAATTACCCATCTCATACTGACCAGGCTCAAGGTTGCTTAACTTTGGTGATCTATATAAAGCATTTTGGTGTTCCCAAGTAGTTACCCATCTGGTAATGGCCAGACTCCATGTTGCTTAAGTTTGGTTCTCTACATGAGGCAGTTGGTGTTCCCTAGTAGTCACCCATCTGATAATGACCAATTGTTGCTTAACTTTAGTGATCTACAGAAAGCATTTGGTATCCCCAAGTAGTTACCCATCTAATAATGACCGGCTCCATGTTGCTTAACTTTGGTGATTTACATAAAGCATTTAGTGTTCCAAAGTTGTTACCCATCTGTTAATGACCAGGCCTCATGTTGATTAACTTTGGTTATCTACATAAAGCATTTGGTGTTCTCAAGTAGTCACCCATCTAATAATGAACAAGCTCATTTTGCTTACCTTTAGTGATCTACATAAAACATTCTGTATTATGAAGTATCAACCCATCTAATAATGACCAAGCTCATTGTTGCTTAACTTTGGTGATCTACATTAAGCATTTTGTATTCCCAAGTAGTCGCCCATCTGATAATGACCAAGCTCATTATTGCTTAACTTTGGTGATCTACATGAAACATTTTGTATTCCCAAGTAGTCACCCATCTGATAATGACCAATCTAAGTGTTGCTTAACTTTTGTGATCTACATATAGCATTCTGTATTTCCAAGTAGTCACCCATCTGATAATGACCAAGCTTATTGTTCCTTAATATTGGTGATCTACATAAAACATTCTGTATTCTCGAAGAGTTACCCATCTGATAATGACCAAGCTCATTGTTGCTTAACTTTGGTTATCTACATACATAATTTTGTATTCCCAAGTAGTCACCCATCTAATAATGAGCAAGCTACATCCAAGAGAGATCACTCGCATCTTATAACAATGATTGTATACTATTCTAATGGTATTCGACAATGAAGCTACATCAAAGGGAGGTCACTTGCATATTATAACAATGATTGTATAAGAAGGAGGTCATGTCTAGCTTTAGAGAAACAAACGTCACTCGAAAATAAGGAGGAGGTCATGCGTGGCATGTATAGCTTTAAAACATGCACAGTGTCTAATGAAAAATATATGGTTACGTATATTTATACTGTAAAAGTATCTTATTTATTGGGATTTAGACTGCAGTGCAGAAGCACCTTCAAAATTGTAAAGTCGGACCTATACTGCTCAAGCACTTTCAAAATTGAAAAATCGGACCTATACAGCACAAGCACCTTCAAAATTGTCAAATCGGACCTATACTGCACAAGCACTTTCAAAATTCTCAATTCGGACCTATACTGCACAAGCACTTTCAAAATTGTCAAATCGGACCTATACTGCACAAGCACCTTCAAAATTGTCAAGTCGGACCCATCTTACACAAGCACCTTCAAAATTGTCAAATTGGACCTATACTGCACAAGCACCTTCAAAATTGTCAAGTCGGACCTATACTGTACAAGCACCTTCAAAATTGTCAAATCCGACCTATACACATTACATATAATTCATAGTGAGCAGTTAATTAGTTTTGGAGTTGATCCAAGACACAAAAAGATATAATCATATACACATAATTAAATTTTTGATATCAGTAGTTCAGCAATGTGATTTTTGGAATATGACATCTTGTCTCAATTTAGTATTCGATGAATATAAATTATGCATCTTTTTATAAAAGAAGATAATGTTCGGTAGAAAATTAAGCTGTATAAGACGGTTACTTAGTCTTTTGGCTAAGATCAAAGTGTAGTATCTGTCTTAGAATTCAAGTGGTCTCATCTTTCGCCTTCCACCTTCTAAACAGAATTAGGTCATAGTGTTACTAATACTAAAAAGAAAACATAGCCATTGTTGATCTCCTTGCTAAATATTTTTAAGTGTAATTTTTTCCTCCTTATCATTTTTGCTTGTCATTTTTCGTTATACTCTCGTATATTTACTATTTTTAACCTGATAATCACATTGGAAACATGTTCATAACGTGTAAGTTAATATTTTAATTTGTACGATACTGACAGTTATTCTTTTAATTTGTACGATACTGACCATACAGAGTCCCTTATTTAAACTATACAAACGTCGCCATTAAAGCGTGGTTACGTCAAGATCACATGACATGACTCAGTTGTTTTTCAATTACCTATAAATAACATTAGAATCGATTTAAAATTATAAGAATTATGTAGTATTTAACGTTAAAATGTCACTTTTTTGGGTCCCCCTGAAGAAAAACGGCCAGCTGACTAACTTAGAGTTGATCGTTTGGGCCAAAAATTCAATATTTTTTTTTGTCTGGAGGTTTGATCTTTAATATGATACCAAATTTGTCAATTTTTGTTGTGTCTGTCGAAAGTTTTTGGCAGACATAAAAACACACATACATACGTACATTTCGCTTTTATATATATAGATAATCATTCGATTTTTATCATACTTTCTCTCTCTCTCTCTCTCTCTCTCTCTCTCTCTCTCTCTCTCTCTCTCTCTCTCTCCTCTTTGGCAGACTAAGTAAGGCAGTGAGATTTAATGGGTTACTGTAATTTAGACATTATCGTTGGTCATTAAATATTTACTTGAATCAAATTGTTATAAAAATATAATTACTTTTTCTAAACAAATATTGTTTTAATCTCTATTTACAAAATTATTCGATTATAAAAATAATTCCAAAAATTTCAATGTGAAGATTTGCTTAAGAAGTTAAAAGCTAGAAATAACTGCTCATTCGACATTTGACATGCTTCAAACTCCTTTCAATTTTCGAAAAATCATGAAGTAATTCATTCTTTTTATTTATTTATTTTTTTGAATTATTAACAAAAGATTGAAATGGCTTACTTGTTTACGAAGAAATCGAAATGTATTCTGGCTAATTTAATTTTGTAATTATTTTTTAAATTGTTTTTTTAAAAATTCATTATGATCCACGTTAGTGGACCTTGAGTTTTACTTTCAACAACCTCGTAACTCGATTCCCTTATTTTAAGCGATGTTTCTGGAAAAACAGGAAAAATGTGTATTTTCTGGGTCGGAATATATCCATCTAATACTTATCGTTTTGACATTAAGGTAGTGTTTCCCTTTTTTAACTTCATGGCTCTATGTCTTGCCGGGAATGATTTGCATAAAAAAAAAAATTAATAATATTTTGAGAATCTGATCACAATGAAATTCAATTTTAATAGAGAAGGTAATGTTATCTCGTTTTTTTTGTTTTTTGTTTTTTTTGTTTGTTTGTTTGTTTGTTTTTTTTTTTTTTGTGCCCTATGACTGGAACAACTCGAAAGGAATTAGGGTTTTGTTTTTGTTCTTTTTTTGTTTTGTTTTTTGGGGTTTTTTTTGTTTGTTTTGTTTTGTTTCTTTTTGTTTTTGCTTTCTTTTTTTTGTACAAGGAAGAACAATTAATGAAAGCGTCGTTAGTTGTTTTGTTTTGTGTGTGTGTGTGTGTGTGTGTGTGTGTGTGTGTGTGTGTGTGTGTGTGTGTGTGTGTGTGTGTGTGTGTGTGTTGTTTTGTTTTTTTAATTTTAACACCATAGGAAACTTTGATCTCATTGATCGTGCCTTTCTGTCTGGATCAATTCAAAAATTCTTGGGTTTTTTTGTTTGTTTGTTTGTTTGTTTTTTAGTTTAGTTTAGATAGAAATACACTAATGTAGATAAGATTTACTGTGAAGCTACAGTGGTGTTACTTTTAGTGGTTATTATTTTATACAAGCGAGTTTATAATTTTTTTAATTTTTTACCAGTCTTTTTAGAGTCCAAGCGATTGAATGCTGGTGGCTTTTAAGTTTGGTTTGTCTTGAAATGACCTCTTTTTTTTTTTAAAAACTTATACTGATTTGATGACAGTATATTTGGATGTAGGGGCTGTTGAGGTTGTCCAGAAGTTTTGTTATCATGTTGATATCATTGGATCACAAGGAGGAGCTGGTGCTAGTGTTATAGCAAAAGTGAATGGAATAAGTTCCGTGATCTTCTGCCATAACTAACTGCTGTCAACCAAAGAAAGGATGTATCAGGCATGTGTAATAATGGATGGAAGTGAAACTTGGCCAGTAAAAGTTGAGGATAGGTGTTGCATGGAGGTAAATAATAAGGACCCGATGGATGTATAATGGGATTCTAATGGTGGGTTTAAACCTGATGACCTCAGAGGAAGATTAAATCTGAACAGTATAGGGAGATGTGTGAAGAACAGGAGACTTCGTTGGTTTGGTCACATTGAAAGAATAGATGCAAGTTCTTGGGTCAGTAGATGTAGAACTGTTGAGGTAAAGAGTCAGTGAAACAAGAGAAAGCTACAGAAAACATGAGAGGAACTGATAAAGATGAATTTGAGAGAAAGGGGGGATAAATAAAGACCTGGCTAGGGATAGGTTAGTTTGGAAGTCAGTTTCTTGAAACTGTTCAACACATGCCAGCATGTAAAATGGATGTTAAAATGAATATAATGATTGTGATGATAACAACGACCTTCATCTTTTCTCCAATAGTTGTAATAATGGATAACTATTAAAAAACCTGAAAGTATCCTATATTTATATAAAGCCAACATTCACTCATGGGTGGAGTATTGTTGTCACATATGGGCAGGTGCATCTTCTACTAATTTCTTTCTTTTAGACCAACTCTAAAAACGAGTCATCAATCTAATAGGTTGCGCACTATTGACTCCACCCTTGTCTCATCATCACAATGTTGGATCCCTGTGCCAGTTTTACAGTACTTTAATAGAATATGCTCTCATAAACTCATAGCGATTCCTCTTTTTTTAATCATATTTCTTTTTTTCTATCTTCTCTACTTCCTAACACTTGTATGTATGGCAGGGTGAGGGGTAGGAACGTCAATAGTATCACACAATTACATGATTTTCAATGTTTTATTTCTTTACAGAACTGTATCCTCATCGCCTGTGCCCCAGAATGACAAACGAAGGCAGAGTCAGAAAAGCCTACCAAACCCTTTCAGTTCATTGGCTAAAGAGGAATATTTTGCTATGCTCTTTGATGTCTGAGTTCAGACTTCTTGTCCATGGTCCAACTTCCTGTTCATATAGCTCTAACTCTAATTTGACCTTAAATAGAAATTTCCATACTGAATAAAAGACTGCTGTTTTTCTATTACTTTTCTATTGAGTTAGTCTTTTTGAAAGTATACATAAGTTTTAATTATAGGATGTCACTGCCTCAGTCTGGAAGGATCACGCAGAGGTGCATACAGGAAGAACAACCGAGAATCAAGATATAAATAACTATTATGAATTATGCCTCTGTAAATACCAAGAGTGCATTTTTTTTTATGCATTTACACAATTTTAATTAAAGTTTGGATTGATATTTTTACTAAAAATAATAATAAAAACGAGTTATATTATTTATTTGCAACCAAGATTGATTTTTATGTAGAGTACATTTATATATTTACAAAACTTTTACATTTTTGAGTGAATTTTCACGACACAGAATGCGTTTATATATTTATAAAACGTTTTAATTTTCAATCACTCATTTCAGTTATAAAGTTAAGAAGTAAATAATTAGATAAGGAAATATTAGTTTTTCTCCCCTATATCAATTCTATCAAAATAAAACCATTCCTGAAAACTCAGCGAACGTTTCTTTATGTCCTCTCCCTTAAAATAAGCTTATTTTTATAGCAACTACTAGACAAAACGGTGAAAAGAAGTGACTATAAAAAAGAGACTAAGTATAAACACCCTCACGTATGCATAAAGACTTTTATTTTCTTATCGAAAATGTTACACTTTTATGTTTGTGTAATTTGATTGAACAACTTGATTTATGCATGTATGAAGCAAGGTTTAGAGAATGCAACTCAGCAATATGTTCTATTAGTGCAGCTGCAATCAGTCAATCAGTGATTATTTATCAAATTAAATTAACATTTGAAATATTATCCATTATTTGCATCTAAGATGGGTATATTTGATAATGATGTCGCATTCCATTCTCGACATCCTAGCAAATCAAACACACACACATATCGGAGACTGGCAATATATTTAAAAAGTCCCATCCAATCTGTAGTAAATGGGTCATGAAATCATCATTTTCTACATTTGAATTGCTGCACCAACCATTAGTTTCTCCCTTTTTGACAGAATCTGTAAAAGTAACAAGATCAGAAATGCGCTACTATACAACTCATGCTCTCTGCCAATGCAATTTATGAGAACAGGACCATTGCCAGCACCCTCAAAATGTATCGCTGGATTGCCACGAATAACAGAGGCATGCCCAGGTTGATGAAAGTAAGGTTTCCAGCCATGTTTATGGTTTTTGTTGTGGTTTCAAGTGAGGATCACATCATGCCACCTCACATCTTCGAAGTCGGCTTAAATGTCAACATTGTGCTAAAGAGTTTGGTGATCCCTTGGGGCAAGCAGGTGGCCACTGGCAAACCCTGAATGCACCAGCAGGACTTGGCACTGACCCACAAATCCAAAGAGACCCAGGCTTGGCTTCAGAAGGAGTGCTACGACTTTGTAACTTTCTTTCATTGGCTTCCCTCCTCCTCTAATTTGGACCCGCTGGACTATTTGGTCATATGTTGAGAATATTACCAATATGACCTCTCATAACACTAAAGCCAGCCTGATCACAGCCATCCACTGAGTATTCGCTGTGATACTGCCAGTGCTTGTGGAAAAGGTGGGCTTCCAGTTCAAGACCCGTATCAAGGCGGTGATTGAGGTTGAAGGTGGCTACATTGAATAGATGTTAGAGCTACTACATAATCAATTTATCTGAACTAATTTTTTCAATAAAAGTTTTAAAATAAAGCTGTAGTACTTTATCATTGCACCTCGTAGAGAACGCAATTAATAAAATAGGAAAAATAAATGATGAAAATTGTTATGTGACCCTTACCTACCCATTTACTGACTCTTCCAAAAACTATATTAGTTGTTGAAGAAAATAAGAAAAAATGCATAAAAATAAAAGAAAACCCATACGATGAAGAAGTAACAAATGAATCTGGGTATACAATGAACAGTATAATATATCTATCATAAAGACTGTTTATAAGCAATAAACTGACTTTATTGACAGAATAAAATCGTCCGGTTTCAATTTGGTGAATTTATAGACGCAGTACAAAAAAAAAAAATCAATGACTATCCAATAGCACTATATATATATATATATATATATATATATATATATATATATATATATATATACTTATTTATTGTTATATAAACATGCTCACATCCCGCTGCTACAAATAGCCACTTGTTTCAATCAAACAATAGATATCATCAGGCAGCAACTTGACTATTCAAAAGTTCAATGAATAGTTATTCATTGAACTTTTGAATAGTCAAGTCGCTGCCTGGTGATATCTGTTGTTTGATTGAAACAAGTGGCTATTTGTAGCAGCGGGATGTGAGCATGTTTATATAACAATAAATAAGTATTATCAGCTCTTTTTATTGAGCACTATCTAACAACCTCGTTGAATTCATTAGTCCATTACTTTTGAATATAAAAAACCCGAGTATATATATATATATATATATATATATATATATATATATATATATATATATATATATATATATATGCATATATTAGTTATATATATTCTTTAATTTATCTTTTGAGACCTAACAATTCCAAAACAATGGACAATAATTCACGTTTCTACAATTGTATTGTATCTCGGATCTGCTTCTAACAGTATTAGGAGTTTGTTCATTAACCCCTAACTTGTATTTTAGTACTGTTGTAATCAATTATAGATGAAGCCAGATTTTTAGACGTTGAAAAAGATAATTTAATAGTATATTTCATTTATGAACAGCAGGGAAATCCGACCTTGCTCGGGATTGAATGCGGATCAAGACTTCTACTACTTTGATTGCTGTTGAAATCAGTGAAATCGCCCATTTTATAATCAAATCGATTGATTGCCTGCTCTAGTTGGGGACCCACCGCACTGTACTATATATATATATATATATATATATATATATATATATATATATATATATATATATATATATACAAACATATATACATATATACACACAAACATATATACATATATACACACACGCATATATACATATATATATATATACACACGCATATATATATACATATATACACATGTGTATACATACATACACACACACACACACACACCTACTAGTAGAGACCCGACGTTGCTCATGATTGAATAATGATCAACGAATGTTTCACACTCTCATATTTTTTTTGTCATCAAAATCGGTGAAATCGCCCAATTTTTCAATCAAATCGATTGACTGCTTGCTCTAATTGGAGACTCACCGAGGTGCACCGGAAGGGCGCTTCACATGTATCCTCGCATTGAATTAGTCCACAATAATTGCAGTCTACATTGCACTGTAGAGAACATACTGTTGATTTTAAAAATTAGTTTTATATATAATTGCTTGGATTAAAGTTTAAAATGCAAAAGTCAAGTATCGTGGTTCAATTTTTCTCTAAATAGAAACATTAATTTCGAATGCATCTCTCTTATATCAAAGAACCTATTGTTGATTTAATATGCCTGGCCTTACTGGTTGTGCTGCGATAATGGCGTAAATTTAAGTTTAAAATGAAAAAGTCATGTATCATTGTGAAATTGTGCTTTAAACAGAAAAATTAATTTTGAATGCGCCCCTGTCATATCAAAGAACATATTGTTGATTTTATATGTCAAGCGTTTCGGCTTGTGTGGTAATAAAACTTCTCAAATGCACTTGTAGTGTTAGTTTGTGTAAGGTGTTAACTTTAGTCAAAATCGCCTGTTCCTTTGTTCATCGGATTATTTCGATTTTCAATTATCAATATTTATCGAAGACATTCCAATACAAAGCCCATCTAAAAACACTGTCGGGTACATAAAGTATCTTCGTGTGAAATTTGATAAAAATCGGTTCAGTCGTTTCCGAATTCATAAGGAACAAACTTACACACACACACACAGTTCCTTTTATATAATAGTACATTATATATAAGGAGAGAGAGAGAGAGAGAGAGAGAGAGAGAGAGAGAGAAAGGGGGGATAAAGATATTGTATAGAATGGAATGTATTTGCTTGTCTTTTATTTATCTTCCCAATCTTTTGAATGATTCATCGCGCATTTAATGTATAATGTATTTGTTGTCCGTGAATGTAAAACCGAGGAGTTTGAACGAAGAGCTCTCAGGTAGCGTATTATTATTGCAATCAGTGATTGAGAAGATTTCTTGAATGTTAAAAATTCAGGTCTGATGTCAACATAATCTCCCATTTATATTTTTGTCGTATTGAACAGTTATCGATATATTGAATTGGCCACTGCAGTGAACAGAACGTACACACAAACTCTGAAATAATACTGTCTAAAAATAGAAACATCATTTGCCGAATCAGCAAATAAATATAATCAGGTTCGTCAATAGGTTCCCGCTTAAGTCTTGGATAATACGAACCAGAGTTACTTTTTTTTTTTTTTTTTTTAGACCTACAAATATATGCTCCCTCCGGTCGAATATTTTTGTTTAGCTGGGAAAATTATGTAATTGTCAATAGGTAGTTAAAGCAAACTAATGCACTTAACTCGCCGGAAGTAGTTATTTTTTTTTTATTTTCGGAAAAGTTATACTAGCGAAAAGGGGAGACAGTCCAAAATTAATGCTTATTTAGCGGAATACTTTATCCAAAAATGGACGTAAATATACTCAAGTTTAGAAAACATGTTTTATTTTTCTTTAGATTCTACAAAATTATTGATATTTCACAAACCGACTTATTATTGTATTCAGTGGTGTTATGGAGATGCAGCATTGGCATGATCTACGTGAAAACCAACAACATTGACCGGTTTCGATGGATATGTCCGGTATGACAATTTCAGAAAGTCGTGTCTATTATTATTTAATGTTTTCTGTTGTGATATTTCGTTACTTTTGAATTGAAAGTTATGTTTAATTTCAGAAGTTTCCGATGGTAAGCTAATCTATAAGTCCTGGAGATGAAAAAAGTTTTCGATGGCTAGCTGTTCTGTGCAAGCTTTGGACTTTAAAATTTTGCAGGCAAAGAGTAATGATCTTTCTCGCGTGGACACGAAAAATTATTTAATTAGAATTCTGAAATATCCAATATCTTGAGGGAGAAATTCCGGTTTCTGATTGGTTGCTAGCAGAACGTGAATCCATTTGAATTACTATTCATCGGACTAATGTTCTCATCTTGAGTGTGATTTTCACAACGTTTCAGACCCGTGGCGCAGTGGTTAGAGTACTTGTAAAAAATCAATTGTAAAAGTGATATTCTCCTAAAGGTTGAAAGTTCAATCCTCAGTGTGGGCGACTGAAAAAATATATTTGCAAATTACTTAGGACCTCTATCCAGTCATGGCCGACGGAACAAGAACACGCTACCACCGTGAAGTAAATAAAGGGTTCCGCTTGAAATTCCGTCCAAATTCCGAGTTCGACGGAAACATTCCCACGTTCGACAAGATACACCTGAAGAAGGTCGGCGGTTACATCGATCGAACCGTTGTGAAAATCACACGCAAGATGAGAACAGTAGTCAGATGAATAATAATACGAATAACCAATCCTCATCTAAAAAAATTCAGAAACGTGAATCCATTTGATTGGTTAGTTCCTATCGCCAATGTCTCGAAGTAGAAATTTCCAATTTTCTTTAGTCATACTCTTTTATTATATGAAAAATATTGCAACATTTATTATACTTGTTTAAAATTACCAGAAAAGTTTTGTTAGAAAACAAGTATTAATTTTTGTTTGTCCTCCATTTTCGCTGGTATAACTATTCCGAAAACGAAAGCAAACATAAATTTTAAAAAAATTACTTCCGACGAGTTAAAGTGCCCTTGTAACAAAATCATTTCCTACGCTAATCGCGTATGGTTAAAATTCATGTTTTGAAACAGAATGTAAATCATAAATATATGACGCCACGCCAAAACTATAATTATTTTAAGATCATGTTTTAAGACTTATTTATACGACCGTTGAAATAAGAGAGTTTGTAGAAGCTCAGATTGAAGGTCTCAAATTTTCGATTTCGATTTCCGGTCATTGCATCCACTTTATTTGTAATACATTATTCACTATTAATGAACTATTCTTCATTTCTAAAAGCAAAGATCGCTGATATTTCAGAATTAAACAAATTCAGCATTGTATTTATTACGTTTTAAAAAATTGACGGACAAAATTTCTATTTATATGAGACCCATTTGTAGGAGCGAATCTACACGTAAATCATAAGACTATCTTCTATAATAAATTTGTAGAAATGATTAGCTAAGGATTTATAAGCAATAATTATAGTGAGCTGCAGTTTTCTATAATTGTAATAGCGTATTGTTTGTTAGCAGGAGTTTTTTTTTAAGGAAGACACAAAACAGAGTATTCTTGACGCAATGTTTGCATCGTGAAAAATCTATCACAATGGATACAACAATTTAAATATTATTTTAATAAGAAATGTAGAAATTTCCTTGTGTTGATTTCGTAATCAGTTAGCGGATTTTGCATCATAAACGAAAAATGACCCAAGCCTAGCCGAAATAAGTATTTTTTATGAAATAAACTGAAGTGAATTACATTTTTAGTGTAAAGCACATGATGCCAAGATAGGAAAGAAGAACTCGCTAGTCTAAATCAAATATCGACGTATCAGATGTATTGCTATTTAAATCTAACTTGAAATACTCGACTGACTTTATTTTATAGGTCAGGTATATAATTATTATATGCAATTAAAATGGCTCTATTTAATTTTAAGGCTATTTGATATTGATACTGAACCATTTAACACAGTGATAAGAGTGTTCATTAATAAGCCGAAAGACCTAGGTTCAAATCTCGGCTGGTTCATACCAAAGATTTGGAAATGGTACTTGCTGCCCCACCCTAAACATTTAGCATTATAAGGGGGGATCACGGAGTAGTCCTAAAAATGGAGTTGCACCCTCCCCTACACCTCGGCGTAGCAGCTAATAAAAAAGGAACCTTCGAGTAACCCTTGAGTATAGTTGGCCATTCAACCTAGCTTTTAGCTTTTATTAATGTTATAAAATTTTATTTAAAAGGATACCGGGCCTTTTGCGTGTGCAAGGTCTCTTTTCATGATACAGCTCCGTCCCGATTCTGAGAAGTTGATTATCATGTTTTCTTCGTAAAATAATAGAGCACTCTATGCAGATGATAATTCGTATATAAGCTTGAAGATGTCCCTTGTGTGGATGGTGTAGTGCGTAGGAAATCCGACGGTTAATAAAAAATTGTTGTGTTTCTATCTCAGTGATCTAAATGTTTAGAAAAAGGAGAAGTCTAATTTTAATATTCAAAATAACTTTATTGAGTCGTTTTCGTTTTGCGTATGAACGAAGAATAGAAGAGAAATGTATTAGTTAAGAAATACGTCCGTGAGCTTGGAAGAAAAGAAGGTTAGAAAATCTGTACACAGATGTTGAAGTCAGGACCCTGTAAGTATGTGTGCACGTGTATGCGTTACATTTGTAGAGGACTAGGACATATAAATCCTAATCCCGTTACAAAAGAAAATAATGAAACGAATGGAATTGAAGGAAACAAAAACTCAATTGATGGATAAGATAAACGTGTCGTTTATTTACTGTTGAAAGAATGAATGTTTTAGATATAACACGTGTTCATGTCCGCGCGGGTGTAACCATCATTTGTTGCGGGGCTGGTGGTGTAGAAAGAAAAGGAAATGTGTGTTCATCTCACGTTCGGGTCACTATCGTTTGTTCGTGCGTGGGAAGAGAAGTGAGTAATGTAGTGGACCGAGAAATAGCAGTCCATCGTGTAGACAAAGAAAAGGATAGAGGGTTGATATCAGTTAACCTGTGCGCCATGTTAGAAGTCAGCTCTTGGACAAGTTGTATATATAGAGAGAGAAAGAGTGAGAATGTCAATCCAGTTCATGGAGAGAGAAAGCGTATAAAGTGTACGTACGGTCTGTTAGCTTTTTGTCCCACATAGTAGCAAGTGATGTGAGGTACGCGCGTCGGTCTGTAGACCGCTCAGCTAGGAAGCTGGTATGAAAAGGAAGAAGCCGCTTATTGCTCTTTCTTTTATAGGTGTTTCCGGTGGTCTTTTGCGCATGTGTGGATTTCCTTTGAAAGGGAAGTGACGTTGTCCATCTGTGCGCACATGTGCGCGTATATGTGTGTACATTAGCGTGTGTGTATATACACGTGAATGTGAGTGTATGTACGCGAACGTGAATATATGTACGTGTGTGGACGTGCGTGCGTATGTTTGTGTGCGAGTATGTATATGACAAGTAATATGGCTTGAAATGTGAACGCGTGTTTTTGTGTGAGACTAGAAAAGGCTCGCGCACATTAAATCTTCGTGTGTACTACTGTAGTATCCATGTTGAGCCCTTGAAGCTTCTTATCGAACTCAGTGCCGGACGACTTGGTGGGAGTGCTCAATAAGGAAAATTTAACTTGAAAGAAGTGCCGTGTGTCGTAGAATCAGTCAGCTCGCTTTTGCTCTCTTTTGGTCGAAAAAGAGAAAAACGTCTAGTTGGCCTTGCGTTTTTTTTTTATCAACTTCCTTCACGTTCTCAGCAAGCCATAAAGGAAAGTTGAATGCTTGCATCAATCAACGCCGAGCTTTGCAATAAGAACAGATCCAAACTCGTAATGGTGACTCATTGCAAACGTGTCGTTGTCGTGTGTAGTAGTGCTATTACAAATGCAGTTCGTAAAATGTTTTGCTCATAAAATGAAACTGTTTCCATAAAAAAGAATATAGATGGAAGTGACAATTCATACTTTAGTTTCATTTTGATTTTTTCCTGCACAAATTGCCACACAACAAAATGAATGAATAAAAAAAACTACGAAGATATATTTTATGTGTTTTTATTAATTATAAGTAGCGGGACCTGTGGAAATTCCACAGCAGCATCTTTCATATGTAATCTAGTGCAGCTGGGCATTCTTTGAACGTTCAGCATGAATGAAGACACCATCATATTATTCTAGCCCATTTGTCAAAACTTTATCGCCCCCCCCTTTTACTAAAATTATAGCTTTGATATATTGTCTGGGCTGATTATTTCATTACAGACTCACCAATCAATTAACTCATATTTCATCATTTTCATAATTCTTGGATATCTGACTAATTTCGACAATCATTTTTCATAATTTTAAACCACATTATCGCCCAACCTTACTAAAATAATAACATTGATTTATTGTCTGTGCTGATTATTTCATTACACACACGCCAATAAATAACTCATATTTCATCATTTTTCATTATACTTGAATATGGTACTAATTTCGACAATCATTTTTCATAATTTAAACCAACATTACCGCCCTCCCCTTACTAAAATAATAACTTCGATATATTGTCTGGACTGTTTATTTCATTACAAACACACTAATCCATTAACTCATATTTCATCATTTTACATAATTCTTGGATATGTTACTAATTTTGACAATCATTTTTCATAATGTTCAGCTACATTATCGCCCCTTACTAAAATAATAACTATGTTTAGAAAATACTCTTATACTTCAGAATAATAAATCTTCTTTGCTGTATACGTGTTTTCGATTTACTTTTGTTTCCCCCCTCCCTTTATCCAGTTTCAATATACTAGCCACGAATGCTAATATAATATGATATCAGAAGATTAAAGAACTCATACCTAATGTTGCCAATTTAGCGGTTTTCACCATAAATCTGAAGAGCTTGTTTGGAAACAATTTTAGGGTGCTTGTCCAAAATTCACCCACGTTAAAAACTAAAAATAAAGAAAAAAATCTGTACAATGTACATATCTTTGATGGAAAGAAAACATTGAATTCCAAAACTAATGTTTTTTTTTGTTTGTTTTTTTAATCTAAACTGCATTTTTTTTAAATCACATTATTTTGCGCAAGCACCGCAATTTTTTTTAGAAACAATCAAATCGTTCAACCCTGTTGTTTCTTTATATTTAACAAGGTGTTACCGACATTTCCGGGAATTATATTTACGTTTATTTTACTTTCGTTTTCTTTTACCTCTCTCTTTCTTTCTCTCTCTCTCTCTCTCTTTCTCTCTCTCTCTTTCTCTCTCTCTCTCATTTTCTTTTAAAATTAACCCGCCGTTTCAACAGTTTATGGTTAAGGTTTAAACTCGTAGCGCGATTTCTGGCTTCTGACTTCAGGTAGGGTGTTTTGATGACAGTGATCTTTTTGAAAATTTGAACAGCTCTAACAATCAATATATATGTAGCTAAATTGGCGAATGAAAAAGATGGATAAAAACATGAATGTTATAAATGAGTCATCGGTTAGCAAGTTTGGCGGATTTTACGTCATAAACGAAAAATGGTCCCAACCTAACAAACTTCCGAGCTGAAATAAGTATTTCATAAAATAAACTTAAGTGAATTAGTTTTTTAGTGTAAAGAACATGATGCAAAGATAGGAAAGAAAACTCGCTAGTATAAAACGAATATCGATGTGTCAAATACACTAATATTTAAGTCTAACTTGAAATATTCGACAGACTTAAACAAAACGAAGTTTTGTAAATGAAGAATTGAGAAAAATTATTATTTTAAGGAAACATTTTTTATATCTAAAATTTTATAAGAATATAAAACTTATTCTCAATCAGTAAGTGTGTTCATTTATGCAAACTCGTGTTTGGTAAAGAAAATTGAGTAAGTAGTTACAAGACTTAGAGACGTGTATGTCAAGATGTTCATGTTGTGAATAATATACGTATTTAAGTAACAGGCAGTGTGGCATTGTGTATGTGTGTTGGTTTACCTTTTTTCTTGCTAGTGTGTGTGTGTAGCTATAAGTAGCAATTCGTTTCTGTTCGCTTTACTTCCACTTGCGTGTAAGAATGTGTGCGTGAGGTAAAGAAGGCTTGTATATTAATCCTCGAAGATTCCAGTTTCGCCTTGCCTACTGTGGCCAAAAGCAGAGGGGGGGGAACATGTGTTCGAGGTGTGTCCAGCTGAAAAAAACTGATTTCGTTGACCAGGTCACTGTTTTTTATATATATATAGATTTAGTTAATTTTACATAAATTTGTTACATTTTGGGTTTAAAACGATTTCATTGGTTGAAAATAATTTGATTTAACACGTTTTTGTGAAAACTAACTTGCTTTTATGTAACAGAGTATGGCCGCTGTATGCAAATGCTGAGCCGTGTGCGAAATGTCGGCACAATGGGAAAACTGACTATGAAAAAAAAAACGTGTGTACAGACAGAGAAGCACGTTCGAGAGCACGTTCGAAACGACATCCGAGAGAACAAAGATCAGAGAGTATGGAAACAATCACGTTAGAGATGTATGTGACGTCACAGCTGTAACAAGAATTCACGTGTGGCGGAAGACTGGGGAAATAAATATCGTTGTTTACAAACAATTAAAAAAAAAGCGAGTTATGTTCCTTGCGACATACTCTGCTACAATGTGTTGGGTCTACGTGTCTAAACGTGCGTAATGTTGCACTTGTAAGTGAAGAAGAAATCGTATCGAAACTAAACGGATAAAGAAAGAGGATAGCCATTCGCGCGATTTTTTTTTTTTTTTTTTTTTTTTTTTTTTTTTGTAGCATTAGTCCGAATCGGATCTCAATCTCACTACAACCTCACTTCAAAAATCTCTTGGCCTTCAGGACAAGATCAAAGTGTAGTATCTGTTCCGGCAGATACTGCACTTAAGATGGTTTGTACCAGTCAATGGAGGGGAAACCCTCTATACTGGGACAATTATTATTTTTGGTAACCAGAGTGCCCCCTTTTTGCCTACTTTTAGGGGAGCTGGTTTTTACCTCACATTAAAAACGGCCTTGTGCCTAATTTGCTCAGTGGGGGAGCAAATAAATACCATCTCACTACAACCTCACTTTTTCTTTTGTAGATCAGTATAACAATGTAGACCGCTTGCTAAATTAGTATAACAATGTAGACCGCTTGCTAAATTAGTATCGAAAGGACAATGTCATTAATCAGCTTTATTACTTTCGAAATGGAATAAAAGTAATTTGCATTGTTGGAATTGCTTTATTTTTTCTAATGAGTGGAATCATAGGTCACGTGATGACGGAACTGCAATTCATTGGTTGATTTTGTCATGTGGTTACACATATAAAAACGCGACTTCCTCCTTTCGGTTTAATAATCGTAGCAACCACATTGTTTGTCCACTACTTCTATTTTGTCTAGACCAATTTCTCTTCCATTCGGTCGGACTCTTAATCAAACAGACCAGTTTTGTTCACGCGTCTTCATCTTCGTAAGTTTCATATAGAGACTTAGGAAGATTTTCATGTGTGCATATTTTATGTGTTACTTTTAGGAACAACTAAATCCTGGGTAGTGTGTGAGCCCAGCAGCCTAGAAAGAAAATGGCCGCTGAGTTCCATTAAAGACTTAAATTTTCAACAATAATTACACAAGATTTTTTTTATTGCACAAGAATTGTTTTTATTAATAAAATTTTTCTCTTGAATAAAATAATTTTTCAAAATAAAAATAACTTGTTTTATTCGGTATACGTAAAACTGCTCTCTCTCTCTCTCTCTCTCTCTCTCTCTCTCTCTCTCTCTCTCTCTCTCTCTGTATATATATATATATATATATATATATATATATATATATATATATATATATATATATAGTCCAGGTTAAAAATATCCAAAAATAAAAAATTAAATAAAATTTGAATTTCAACGAGGTTGTTGATAGTTATTAATTAAAAGGGCAAGATATATTTTTATTTAATTTAGGTAAACAAAATTACCATACGTCGCTACAAAAAATCTATTGTTTCAGTCTTAAAAGACATTGTCAGGCGCTATTATACCTCTGTTCTTACTCGAGGTCAGTTCTTATATATATATATATATATATATATATATATATATATATATATATATATATATATATTCCAAATTTCATGATGTTAACCATCTTACATTTTATTCCCTTAATTATATTGACATTTACAATTCTTGACAGTTCGTAGTGAAAAATCATTTATCATTCAATGAATCTATTTAGCCCTTAACTCATTAGAAGAAATAACAACTATCTATCCACCAAAAGAAAATAAAATGCATTTGGGCATGATTACAAAATCCAAAAATTGGAAGAGAAGTTGCAATTACCTTTTATCTTTTATGACTCCATTTTTTAATTGTCAAATTTTTTTTTTTAATGGCGTAATAAAAGACAAAACAAAAGGCAATTGCAACTTCTCTTTCAACTTTCGGATTTTGTAATCATGCCCAAATGCATTTTTTTTTTTCTTTAGTGACCATTTGGGAATTCTAGGCGCTGTATGTGCTCTGCGTTTATCTCAGCATTTGTTTCCAATCGTCCTGTAGATACACTTCACTTGTCACTGGCATTTAACAATGTCGACTCAGGAGAGATGTGGTTGGAGATTGCGCACATCCTGCCACAAAAAAAAAAAAAAAAAAAAAAAATCATGCGCAGGAACCCTTTCGTGAGTATCCATAGTCTGTCAAAGGCTGGTTGCGGAGACATAAATAATAATTTGTAAGTCTAATTTTTATTTTTATTCTTTTTCAAAAGTAAAAACAAAAAAAAATTATCTACAATAACTACAACACATAAACACTGTCTCTATTTATGTGTTAAACAAACATGAAACCGATAATTCTTATACGAGTTGACTAAATAAAATGCCATTCAAGGAATCGTTAATGAAATTCATAACCATTTCTGCAATCCAGTCTCATCCAGTCTGACTTTTCAGCCATGAGCATCATAAACCAGGCATGTCAAACAGGCGGCTCACGAACCGCAAGTGACATAGTGCGAGCTTATTTGCGGCCCGCACAACTAACAAATTCGAAAAGCTGGAGTATAAGGAATATCAAACTACGAGGAGTGTCGGAAAAGTAGTAAAAATCCCTTATCTTTTTTGCTTTAGGATTTTTTTTTCATTGAATCTACTGATCAAAACGTCACGGACACAACGTTTTTCGAGATATCACTATTTTTATTATCAAAAATGTTACAAGCGGTTACGAAAGCTCAAAAAGTATTTGTAATAATTGATATTAAAACCTTTAAGAGAACTAGTTTGACTAATCATTACTGGTCATCTCCGATAAAACCTGGAACTGCACAGAAATTTCAGCCTAACATACCAAAGATTGTCGACAACAAATAGTGTCATGCCTCGGGACAAAGCATGATGAGTGTTTGAATACTGGTTCCTTCTTTTAACTATTGTGATTTATATGTAAATGGATTTGTTGCTTTTGTGTTCAGATAGAATTGACCTATTCATTTAAATTTTCGTTATATATATATATATATATATATATATATATATATATATATATATATATATATATATATATATATATATATAATTTAAAGGAGATTAGAATAATAGTCTAAAGAGCTAAGTGTATTTTAATGTAATAGTGAAATTACTAGTTTAATTAAAATACAGGAAATGCTCGTTGTAATTTAGATATATAATAAGCTCGATAGTTAAATGTCCTAGAGCTTTAAAAATTTTAAAACTTTTAAATTATAAATCACATTACTTAATATATATATATATATATATATATATATATATATATATATATATATATATATATATATATATATATATATATATACATATATATATATATATATATATATATATATTTATAAAGGGAACGTGTGTGTGTGTCTGTGTGTGTACATTTCCCTACGCAATAACTCTGTCAATTTTAAGTCTACAGACTCGAAATGTGATATACAGGGTACTGAGATTTGGTTTTCGGCCAGAAATTTGGCTGTTTATGGGCCAAAGTTCAACGATTTTACCTTTGAGAACTCTATCAAACTCCTCTGCAAATTTTGGGTCTAAACACTTGAAATTTTAGATATAGATTCCTTGGACATGGATCTAACTTAATAATTTGATTTGAGCCCAAAACAATACATTTTAAGGGATCATAATAGGGGTCAAAGTTTAAAAAAATTGAACTCTGCGGTCTCTACCAAATTACTCAGACAATTTCTTATCTAAACATTTGAAATTTTACATAAAGGGTATTCAAAGATAGGGCAAGCTTTTTAATCGGTTTGGGTCTAAAATTTTTAGTTACCAATATATAAATGTGTGTATACATGTATGTTTGCATGTCTGCCTAAAACTTTCGACAGAGGCGACGGATTTTACCAAGATCAGTATCGGTTTTAAGCCTGATCTTTCAGAAGACAAATATCGAGAAATTGGCTAAAAACATTAATATCTTCACCTTCAACTGGGCACTTTTCTACAGGAGGGGGGTCACTTTTTTCGCCGATATTTTTTAAAGTTATCCTTTCCTTTCGATTGTCTAGCCTTAATTTAAACATAAGTCACTTCCGGTTTCGTGGTGGTCGTAACAGCAAAGACGTCAGGGGGTTTCCCCCATTCTTTTCCTCCTTCGCGGTACGGGCTCGAGCCTGCCTTCCTACTACGATTTTTTTTTTTTTGCTCAACATACACATCCAAACACCCGGACAACGCCGGCCACCCATGCTAGTCTATATACCTATAAAAGTGAACGGGTCTGTATGTCTGTGTGTCTGTATGTGTGTCTGTGTATCTGTCTGTCTGTGTACATTTCCCTATGCAATAACTCTGTCAATTTTAAGTCTACAGACTCGAAATTTGATATACAGGGTACTGAGATTTGGGAAAATCGGTGTGATCGATTTTCAGCCAGAAATTTCGCTGTTAAGGGGTCAAAGTTCAACGATATGACCTTTGAAAACTCTAGCAAGCTCCTCCGACAATTTTGGGTCTACACACTTGAAATTTTAGATATAAGTTCCTTGGACATAGATCTAAGTTAATAACTTGATTTGAGCCCAAAACAATAAATTTTAAGGGGTCATAATAGAGGTCAAAGTTTAAAAAAATTAACCTTTTTTTTTTTTTTTTTGCTAAACATACACCTCCAAACACCCGGGAAACGTTGGGCTGAAATGCTAGTATATCTATAAAAGTGAACGTGCCTGTGTGTGTCTGTGTTTGTGTCTGTGTACATTTCCCTACGCAATAACTTTGTTAATTTTAAGTCTACAGACTCGAAATTTGATATACAGGGTACTGAGATTTGAGAAAATCTTTGTAACCTGTTTTCGGCCAGAAATTTGGCTGTTAAGAGGTCAAAATTCAACGAATTGACCTTTGAGAACGCTACCAAACTCCTCCGACAATTTTGGGTATAAACACTTGAAATTTTAGATATAGGTTCCTTGGACATGGATCTAACTTAATAACTTGATTGGAGCCCCAAACAATAAATGTTAAGAGGTCATAATAGGGGTCAAAGTTTAAAAAAATTGGCCGCTTTTTTTTTTTTTTTGCTCAACATACACCTCAAAACACCCGGCCAACGCCGGGCTGAAATGTTAGCACTGAATTAAAGAACACATTTATATCTCACATTGTTATATACAGGGTGAGCCAAAAGTAGGTGGACAGTACGGTATGTATACGTGATTACATTTATTTAGAGATCATGTATACGTACAACTACATGTAATAAGACAATGATGTCCACCTACTTTTGACTCACCTTGTATTTTTATTAAAACTACATTTACGTTTTGTGCTTGCGTTTGTTGAATAGGACCAAACTATTGCATGTCTATAAATTGTAAGAAAAATATTCTGAAACAATTTTTATTAAACAACTTCAGTTATAATTGTAGGAGTGCGATTATTATGACGAAACAGACTGATTCCAATGGCCGTCACTGAACTCTGATTTTGACATGAATGTCCTACAGTGGGTGTTTTATCGCCGTTCAGTGATATGCCCCAAACGTGCACATCTGCGTTGCAAGAAAGCATGGATATGAACGATCTGCGTTGTGATAGGCCTCTTCAGTTCAAAATAGCTGGAAGATTGTTTTCATAGACATTATCTTTAAAATAATCGCATAGATAAAAAAAAATCGGAGGTTATGGCAACGTGAATTGGAAAAAAATACAGTGAGGACATTGCCAACGCTGCTGCAAAGAAGGTGGGCTCCCTCTACTGCGCTAGAAAATTATTCACACCTGAAAGTACCCTGTATCGCTACAAAGCCACCATTCGCCCATTCATGGAGTAGTGTTGCCAAATCTAGGGTGGTACATCTATTACTAGTCAGGGTCCAAAAATGAGTCTCCAATCTAATAGGTCCCACACTATCAACCAAGTTCCAACCCCCTGCCTCATCGCCGCAATGTTTCATCCCTATGTCCGTTTTATAAGCATTGTATTTTATGAAATGTGCTCTGATGAACTCATTGCACTTATACTCCCTTGACGTACATTCCCCCAACAAACCTGTCTAGCAGCAAAATACCACCCCTTCACCGTGAAAGGTCTCTAGATGCCGCAAAGTCTTTTACTCTAATAATTTCTTCCTTTGAACTGTTGGACTTTGAAAATTCCGCCCCTGTTTCCTGCTTCTTTGACTGCAATAATATGCACAAGCTTAAATGTAATGTGAACAGACATCTTGCCCATCTTCTCACATAGTCCTCAGTAGACATGGTCTCAAATAGTAGCCCCTTACGTTCAGTTGGCAATATACTTTGTTCAGGTTGAACAAGCGTAAAAAAATGTAGGGTCTAATCGGGATGACACCCCTTTCTGATCAGACGATCACCAAAGTATACCAGCAAATCTTTGTTCGGTGATAAAACAAAGACCATTTGACATTCGTCATTGAAACTTGATGAACCAATTAGACAAAGTGAAATTCATATTTACCAAACATTGTTGCTTTGAGGATTGTGTATTTTTTAACGATTCCATATGTAGCATTGGAGAAGGGAACATACTATCTATTGATCTGTGTGTATGTATATTTTTAATAAGATAGATGCCGCACAACGTTTTACTCTTTATTTTTTACTTTTATTGTAAATGTGCAAAACAGCTAAGATTTGAAATATCATTTTTTAAAAAAACCATAGATAAGGGTACTTGTTTAGTTTAATCAAGACATTAAATGACGAAAATATTGAATATATATATATATATATATATATATATATATATATATATATATATATATATATATATATATATATATACGTACCATAAAAGAAATTTCACTTAATTTGATCAAGTAGTTTTTTTTTTTGTTGTTTTTTTTAAATCAAATTTCAATGAGATCGACCGTATCCCGCCATATTGCCTATTTTGTGGAGGAGGAGGAGGAGGGACTCCATGGGAGATAACTCCAGTAACTGCTTAAATTTTGTCAAAATTTGACGAGATCATTTTGAAACACATGACTAGAAAAAATACCTAGATAAATATTTTAGTTTTTTCACTTATTTTACAGAGTTTTTATGTTTTTTTAAAATCCCGTTTCCATTTTGTCCTTTGTTCATGCCTTTTTCGTTTAAAAGCACCCCCACCCCGTCTGCGAAATAAGCAAGATGACGAGGTACGATCGATCTCATTAAAATTTGATTTTCCTGTAAAAAAACAAAAAACAAGAAACTACTTGATCAAATTAAGTGAATTTTTTATGAGAACTTAATTTCATAACGGGTACTGTTTTTGTTTGTTTGTTTGTTTGTTTGTCCCCCCCCCCAATATTTTCATTTTTTTAATGTCTTGATTGAATTAAACAAGTACCTGAATATTAGCAATAAAATGAGCATCATTTATATCATTTGATCCAAAAAATTGGAACGGAGACTGGTTAAGATGAAACAAAATAGTAATTTTTTTATTGAATTGATTTTGATATGTTGAGAAAACAAAATGATTATATTGTGAAGAAAATATTGTGTATAAATAGTTTAATTGTTTTAAATAAATTATCTTTCATGCGACTACTTCCTTTCGTTTTGTCGTAATCCGTTTGGAGTTCCAAGTTTTTCAATCAACTTAGATAAGGTTCATTAGCAGGAAGAAACCTTTGTTATCTAATTTATTAATTTGAAAAGTGTTGTTTTTTTTTTGTTTTGTTTTTTGTCCTGTTGCATACGTAATATTGAATTAATTTAACGTTCCACATATCATGATCTTCAAAAAAAAAAAAAAAAAAAAAAATTGGGGGCCCTTCCCTTCTCCAAAATTCCCCTGTATCAAAAAATAAGAATAAGCAAAAAATCTTTATCATACATTCTCAAGATGGCGTTCGAACATGTTTTCCCTCACATATACACATCCACATGTACGCACGCACGTACGCACACACACACGCATGCATATAAACAGCCTCATACACACACTCACATTCATGCGCATACACACACCCGGGCTGTGACGTCACTTCCTTTTAAGTGAAAACCAGACATGCGCACCCAGAACACTAACTCCAGTATAAAAGTCAACAAAACCTGTCAACTTCCCTTTTTCGTCCGGACCAGTGTTCGACCTGTTGAGTCGACGAACCGACCGCACGCCCTAACGTCACTTTCCCTGCTACTGTAATGTGGGATAAGCGCACATACACTTTATACACTTTCTCTCTCCATGAACTGGATTGACTTTCTCACCCTATCTCCCCTTCGGCTTTAGTCCATCAAGACAGACATGTGCGCAACTCTCTACTGAGCCTCTCTCTCTACAGGTTGGCTTGCCACTTCGCGTTTCTCTATCGCATTCCCCTTTCCTTCCATGCGCGTAGTCGTCAACAGCCGAATGAACACATGTACACCCAAGACTTTCATTTCTCAACAGAAAATAAACATGTTTATCTTATTCTAGCATTTGAGTTCTTTGTTTCCTTCATTCAATTCGTTTCATTATTTTTTCTTGTAGTGAGTTAGGGTATTTTATATCCTGGTCCGCAACAAGCTATTAGTATATGTTAAAGTTTTTTCTTCTTCTTCTTCTTCTTCTTCTTATTATTATTATTATTATTATTATTATTATTATTATTATTATTATTAACCTTACATAAATTTATAATTATTAAAAGTAAAATATTTCGATGGATGATGAATTCACAAATTCGTTGTTGATGCTACGTGATCCACATGTTTCCTTCTGTTTTCACTTTTTTCACTATTTTAATCTATTCCCACTCTAACTAAAACGATATTTTTCCTATCTTTTTTGGCCTTATCTTAAGCGCCTATTTTACACTGATGATGATTAAGTGATGTAACCGATAAACATGAGGCTATCCAATATATTTCACTATAAAATACGAAATGACTAGTAAATGGAATTAGTAGATAAGAATGTATACAAAATAATTACAAATATTGTTACACAGTTATAAGTGTTAGGGTATTTATATCCTGGTCCGCAACATGAAATGGTGACCCCTTTATTTAAAATGAAATGAATGAGAGTGAACGAAACACGCGGTGTAAGCTAAACCCTTCCACACAAATTTACGGCACGCACGAAAAATAATTTTTCTCTAACAAACAAGCAAACTTGTCGACCATGAGGAGGAACAATTTCAAACTGTGCACACGAAATTGAAATATAAAAATTTCAAAACAAAATGGAACTTCAACAGATGGACTTCTACAACGAAACCATGGCATTAAACATTCGGCAACCTGACCAAAACCGAGATGAGGAATTAGCAGAATTAAAGTCGGCGGTTGAAAAGCTTTTGAAGCAGCTAGCCGATGCATTTCAAACTCGTCAACATTACCCCAGAAACAACAATGACATGCAGCGAAATTACAAGCGAAGAAGTTCAAGCAGGAACCGGTCCACGTCACGAGATGAACAAGATGTTTGTTTCTACCACAAGAGATGTGGCGTCGATGCAAGAAGATGCACTACACCCTGCGCATTCAAAAAACCGGCACAGGGAAACGAACCTTCGAGCAAGTAACGACGACGACTGTGGCTAGAGCACAAAAGAGAAGGTCGTCTGTTCTATATCCGTGACAAAATTCACGGATATAACTTTTTAATAGAAACCGGAGCGGAAATCAGTGTCATACCGACACCGCATGGCCACCCAACAAGGACTTTATAGCCCAATATTCTACCGATATACGCTACATAAAAAGACAAGAAAACACTGTAGCTGACGCTTTATCTCGCGCAACAATTGCTTCTGTAAATTCCACTCCACTAAGTATGGAATTAATAACACAAGAGCAATTAACCGATACCACGCTCCCAGCTATAATGGACAAAACTTCACTGAAGCTGAAAGAAATGCCAATACCATTCGGAACAACAAATTTCTATTGCGATTTTTCACAAAAACACCCTCGCCCTTATATTTCACCCAGCTTCAGACGACAAGTTTTTCAGCACTTCCACAATTTGTCCCACCCAGGAAAACGTGCCACCGTGAAATTAATAGCGGAACGTTTTGTTTGGCCAAATATGAATACGGATATCCGTAGTTGGATCAAAACTTGTATTCCTTGCCAAAAAAACAAAGTTCATAGGCACACAAAATCACCTTCAGGAACATTCAGTGTACCAGACGTTAGGTTTACTCATGTTCATATCGACTTGGTTGGACCCTTGCCCACTTCAAAAGGACATACCCACATCCTTACTATAGTCGATAGATTCGACAGATGGCCGACAGCAATACCAGTGAAAGACATATCAGCCGCAACAATAGCCAGAGCGATTTTACAAGATTGGATAGTGATTTTCGGAGTGCCTTCGTAATCACAACGGACAGGGGCTCACAGTTCCAATCAACTCTTTTCGCTGAATTCAACCATTTGTTGGGAACAAAGCACATTAAGACTACTGCCTATCATCCTTGCGCAAACAGTATGGTGGAACGATTGCATAGACAATTAAAAGCATCTTTGGCTATGAACGAAAACAAATCGGACTGGTCAGACAACTTGCCACTCATTCTCCTCGCAATTCGCAACACTGTGAAGGAAGATTTGCAGAGCACACCTGCAGAATTAGTTTTCGGATCAACACTGATTTTACCAGGACAATTCTGTGAAAACAATACAGACATTTCCCCAACGACAACTTTTGTCCAGACCAGCGTTCGACCTGTTGAGTCGACGAACCGACCGCATGTCCTAACGTCACTTTCCCTGCTACTGTAATGTGGGATAAGCGCACGTACACTTTATACGCTTTCTCTCTCCATGAACTGGATTGACTTTCTCACTCTATCTCCCCTTCGGCTTTAGTCCATCAACACAGACATGTGCGCGACTCTCTACTGAGCTTAATCCTCTCTTTCTACAGGCCGGCTTGCCACTTCGCGTTTCTCTATCGCATTCCCCTTTACTTCCACGCGTGTAGTCATCAACGGCCGCATGAACATGTGTACACCCAAGACTTTCATTTCTCAACATGTTTATTTTATTCTAGCATTTGAGTTCTTTGTTTCCTTCATTCAATTCGTTTCATTATTTTTTTCCTTGTAGCGAGTTAGGGTATTTATATCCTGATCTGCAACAATAGTAAGAAAACATTGCACACCAAAAATCATTAGGACAAAAGATCAAGCAGTTTTACTGTTATAAAGAAAATAATTTTTAAGCAAATTTGAGTTTTGTCAATGCCACCAGACGTTAAAAATGACGTTTACAATATCGCAAATTTTCATTATTTGAAGTTATCTCCCTTTTTCCTTCATTGTTTTCAAGATGGCGTTGGGAAATCGTTTCTTGTAGTGTCACCATGAAATTTGATTTTCTCATTTAAAAATAAAACTACTTCACCAATTTATATAACTTTTAGTGTACAATAATTTATTTCCGTCATAGCTACGTACATCATACAGATTCTTTTTTTTTTTTTTTTTAATTTTTACTTTGTATATTTTTTAATAAAGAGGGGATTTCTGAAGAAGCACTCAGTTTTTACTTTCTTTCTGATAAAATTACATGGGTCGGGAAACTATGATTACCATTTTTTTTTTTTTTTTTTAACTATAAATCATATTTATTAAGATAACAAATAACAAAAGGAAAACTAAAACGAATTTTTAAAATTGCGATTGAAAAATGTAAACATGAATATAGGTACCTCCACGGCGATGTGTAAAACGTCAGTAGTACACATTTTAATAGTGACGTCATCATTTCGTGTGTTTATATTAATTTCTATGGATAAGCGTTCGCGTTATAATTATTAATGAAGTAAGGTTTTTTTTGCTATGGATAAAAAATAATGTAAAACTTACCTTTTGTAAAACAAATACATTTTTATTAACGAACTACACAGACTAGAGTTAATAAAATTAAATTAATGTTAACGTATACTGTTGGCACATGTATTTAAAAATATGTTCTTTACAAGCCTCCGTACATTTTTGAAAAAAAAAGCGCCAAACATAGGGATGACCCTCTATCAATTTAAATAATAAAATCAAAACGAATTTTTTAAAGGTTGATTTTGGATTTACAATTTTTATTATCTCAATAGTCTTATATTCTTTTATATGAATATCTTTTTTATTATTATTGGAAACCTGTTATTAAAAAAATCCATTTAAACTTCAGATCGCGTAATATTTGAATTTAATATCCTTTAAAGCTTTTTAAAAATAATCATTTTTTAGAATTGTTTTTTTTTTTTTTTGTAGTAGTAGTAGTAGTAGTAGTAGTAATTCGAATAATTATATTACCGAGAAAAAAAATTATCCAGAAAGTGTTTTTTTTTTTTTTTTTTTGTTTTTTTTTTTAACATAATATTGAATTTATGTCCAATTTTATTTACAGCTTTGAGGTCAGTGAAATAAATAACAGGATTTTATATATATATATATATATATATATATATATATATATATATATATATATATATATATATATATATATATATATATATATATTTTAATCATTTGATCTTTCCAGCTTTAAAAAATGTTGAAACTTTTATCAACCCACATTTATTTTGCTTAGTTTTCGGACCATGAAATATGGGGGGGGGGTAGAACATATAAAAAAATATATTTCCGCTAATATATTTAACGAAGCCTACTTTTAATATGTAAGTTTATTTAATAATGATTGAATATCGAAAATTTCAGGAAAATATGATTATTATTTGATTTTTTTACTAGATCTTTAAAACATGGATGTGTGAACTGAACAGCTTAAAAAACGTCACTACATAGGAACGTTGTTTTAAAGCGTCGATAATGTAAACACGATTTTTGTCTCGCATTTTCATTATTTTTGTATGCTGTAAAAAAATTTTAAAAAATATTAGCAGTTTATTTGAAGCTTTTTCTATTAAATGGTAAAAAAGTTAGGATGATAAATTAAATTACAATTACATCGTGTTACATAGAGGGCCCCTCTATTAGAGGGGGGGGTTAAAACTGTGGCGCGCGTTGGAGGTACCTACATGATTAGATCGGGTTAGCACTTTCCTTTAGCTAGGAGCAAAATGTAGTATCTGTTAGTACTCTGATACTATACTTCATCTTTTCTGTCCTCTGTTACTGAAGGAGAAATTCATGGAAACAATTTTTATTTTTAGTTCAATCCAATATTCCCCTTTTTGGGAGAGGGGGAGTTGGATTTGCCTCACATTAAAACCCCACCTTTTGCCCGCGTGAGAAGGCAAGAAGGGGCTAGATTATTATTAATTAAAATTGAACGCATGACCCCCCCACCCCTCTTCTTTTTTTTTTTCGGCGGCGTTTTTGAACGCTATTTAAAAAAATAAAACTAGCCGAGAAGGTACTCTGTGTGTGTGTGTGTGTGTGTGTGTGTGTGTGTGTGTGTGTGTGTGTGTGTGTGTGTTTCTCTCTCTCTCTCTCTCTCTCTCTCTCTCTCTCTCTCTCTCTCTCTCTCTCTCTCTCTCTCTCTAGCCTCACATTGATAAACATTATTTTTTTTCTTTCCCCTCCACCAATATAATTCCACCCGGGCAACACCGAATAAATACAACTAATAAATAAATAATGTAATCATGAAAAAAATAAATAAATAAAGTAAATAAATAAATCCACAAACGTAGGAGTAAACCAAAACGAAATAAGTATTTAAAAAATATTACGTGACTAGTGTCACCTATGTCAGATGGGAATATCTTTGCGTGTAGGAGGAGTGCGAGCGAGACAGGGTCATCTGAGAGTGGGCGTTTTACGTCTTTATGAGTGGGTGTGCGAACGAGGTGTAGTAACGCATGACGGCGGGGGAGTATTTGAACTACGTTGATTTTTATTTTATTATTATGAGAGAATTAGGATATTCTATAGATTTCCACATGAGGGTAAGCCTGAGGTTTGGGTTAAAGAGAACAGAAATATGTACTTTTTTGAACTCATGAGTGGGTGTACTGCGAGAAATAGAATGGTCAGAGAACTAGCACGAGCTGAAGCGAAAATATTAAATAATAAAATATAAATAAAATAAGGTAAAGACAACCGGTGTAAAGGGAATATCTGAGTATAATGTATTATTGTAGATTAATACCCTCAGCTAAATACCCCCCCCCCATTAGATTCTACTTTGTAGATGGTTACGTGTGAACACGCCGAAGACTTTAACGGGGAAAAAAAAAAAAAAAAAAAAAAACTCTCTCTACACACAAGAACAATCATTTTAAAATTTAGAGTAGGGTTAGGTTAACATAAAATGATCCTGCCTCGCTTATGATGGTGTTTTTAAGACAATTAACAAGAACTAAAAAATTAGTATCGAAGATAATTTTTGTGCGTTTTTTTGGGGGGGGAGGGGGCTTTTTTTTTAGGCGATTATGTGTAGTTTTATGACCTTGACACTCACATTTAGGGTTAGTTGGAAAAAATTAGTTAACAATCATAAGATATTAGAATCGCTGGGAAATGGAGGATCGTTAAATTAATATACGAAACTGATCCTCCATTATAAATTCTAAATCAACGATACTTTTATTTTCGACCAGATATCATATTTTTGTATAGGTAAATTGTTACCAATCATGTGGTGGAGTGTTTAGTAACATATTAAGGTTGACATTGTATAACATCAGACCCTTGTGGGAAGGCGGGTAAATAAACAAATGACCACAATAAATGTGACGTCAGAGTTGCTCACTTGTCAACCAATAATATTGCCGTTCGAGTTTCACGTATATTGTCATTAAAGTTATCTTATTTCTATATTTATTTTTTCGCTACTACTTTAGGTGCTTGTAAGGAATAGGCACCCAAAGAATTTAATTTTAGGACAATGACTGAGTCAAAATGGACGAAGCAATTTACAATTTGAAAATAATGTCAAAAAAAAATAAATGTAAGAAGTCAGACAATACTAAATAAGCGAACTCGGACTTAGGGTTAGTGATAAACCCTATCACTAACCCTATCACTAACCCTAAATCCGAGTGCAACAGAAAGTTGTTTTTATCATCATCATCATCATCATCATCATCATCATCATCATCTTAGATCTAAATGGAAAGAAGATGGGCATCAGTGGTACTGGTGCTCTGTAAAAATGGCACAGGTAATAATGTCCACGGTAAAAATGGCACCGGTAAATATGCCGCACGTAAATTAATAGGAAAAATGACACAAGGCAAGAACAATTCAAGTTTGGAAAATTAGGGCCGTTTGAGTGAAGTGGAGCTAGGTCCTGTTCTCTTCGCCCAACATTTTAACAAATATTTACTGTTGTTTTCAAGCCGTTAAAATCTTTTTTAAGGATTTTCTTAGGGAGGTGGGGGGGGGGCTAGGCTTCTTCTCAAGTTTTAAATAGAGTCAAGCCCTCCCCCTTCCTCCGCTCCCAATATTAAAAGAAATATTTTTAATTTTTTCTGTTGTTAAAAGCGTAGCTGAAATTTTGCATGTGCAATGATTTATATCTCTACGGGTTATGTGGCAAATTACAGCTCTGAACTAATTGTGGTTTCTGTTTTACAGGTGTTTGAACTGAGTCAGATGTGAAATGGAGCCTGTTGAATGTCGAGCAGTGATCCGGTTTTTGTATTATTATCTATTATCAGGAGACTTTTGATGAAATGAAAGAAACTTATGGTGATAATGCCCCATCATATGACCTTGTAAAACGCTGGCATTGTGAATTCAAACATAGCCGGAAATCTGTGGAAACAGCTCCCAGACCTGGTCGCCCCCCCCCCCCCCTTCTGTCATTGATGAATCATCTGTCCGTCAAGTTGAGGCTGCCATTTTGGAAGATCGGCGCATTACTATTCGCCAAATAGTCCAAGATGTCAAGATTAGTACAGGGTCTGTGGAAACTATCATTCATGACCATTTACATATGCACAAGGTGTCTGTTAGATGCTCACACCATTCCAAAAGCGACAATGCGTTGAGTGCTCAAGGGTGAATTTGGAGATGTGCCAAGAAGATGAGTCAAAGTTTTTCAAAAGATTGATTAGACAGGATGAAACCTGGGTCCATCACTATGATCCAGAGACCAAAGCCCAGTCAATGCAGTGGAAGCACTTGGACTCACCACCTCCAAAGAAGGCAAGGGTGCAGCCCTCCGCTGGCAAGGTCATGCTCACAGTCTTCTGAGACCAGCACGGAGTAGTGATGACAGATTTCCTGGCAAAGGGTACCACAATTACAGGAGCCTATTATGCTTCACTTTTGAGGAAATTAAGGGAAGCTATCAAAATCAAGAGGCAGGGCAAGATCAGCAAAGCTACCCTCCTTCTGCAGGACAACGCTCCGGTCCACACTTCGCATGTCATAAGATTAGAAGCACGGGCGTGTGGTAATGAAATTCTTCCCTATCCTCCCTACTCTCCTGACCTTGCACCCTCTGACTTTTACCTCTTCCCAGCCATGAAGTTGTTTTTGAAAGGAAAGCGTTTCCCAGATAATGCAGCCTTGATTTCTGAAGTCACGTCGTGGTTGGAAGACCAACCTGGGGTGTTTTTTTTTTTTTTTTTTTTTTTTTTTACAAAGGCATCACCACATTATCAAGGCCCAGAGGCCACTCAAGGATAAGGGTTAAAGAGTGTACAGTAGAAATTGGTCAATATAGTAATCATTAGTAATGAAAATTTGGTAAATTTAATAACTTATATGGAACGGCTCATCAAGAACTTATTTACTTTAGACTTGAACACAACCATATTGTAGTCAGCCGGAAAGCAGGAAAACGGAAGACAATTCCACAGGCGTGCAGTTCTAAGAAAGAAGCTTTGTTCATGGAATCTACGTTTAGGTTTAGGCACAGATAAAGAGTGGGGGAAATTATTGATAGTGTTTACAGCTAGACGAGTGTTTCTTGTGAAAGTTTGGCGAGGGGGGACCATAGATTGAAGCTCAGTTGAACACTTTCCATGAAAATAACGATACATCAGAGACAAACTTGCAACATCTCTTCTGTGAGATAGAGGTTGCAAGGAGGAGAAAAGGACATCTCCTACGAGGCTACGAAGTCTATTTTGAACTCTATCAAGGCAGGACAAGTCCTTTCTAGCAGCTCCTGCCCAGATGTGGCAACAGTATTCCATCCTTGGACGTACCTGGCTCTTATATAGATAGAGAATAGTATCAGCAGTGAGATATCTACTGGATCGATAGAAAGATCCCACCATTTTTCCAGCGGCCTTGGCAACAGATTTGATATATGTGTTCCATTTAAGATCAGGAGTAATGGTCAAGCCCAGAAGCTTGTCAAAACTTGAGGCCTCGTGAAGACAAGAGCCATTCATTTCAATTGATGACAAATGTGGATTAGAATGTTGATGATGTAAAGAGAGAAGCTTGGTTTTAGATGGATTAAAAGTAACCAGCCACTCCTTTCCCCATTGTACTACGTGCTCAAGATCAGAAGAGAGAGAATTGGAGAGAACTTGGTCGTTTACTGTCTTAGATGTGCTACCATAAATGGTAGTGTCGTCAGCATAAATGTCTACAAATGATGTAAGGATATGATTTGGAAGATCATTAATGTAGATCAGGAAAAGAGTTGGGCCCAGGATGGATCCCTGAGGGACACCGGCATTAATACTGTGAGCTTCTGATTTTTGCCCCTCAACTACTACTCTTATGAACCTATCAGAAAGAAATGATTTAATAATTGAGAAGACTTTTCCAGCTATACCATAGCTAGCGATCTTATGAAGTAAACCTTTATGCCATACCCTATCAAAGGCTTTAGATATGTCAAGAGCAATTGCCCTAGAAAGATTGCCACCGTCGAGGGATTTGCTAATCGTATGCGATATAACTGTAAGGACATCTGCTGTAGATCTAGCAGAACGGAAACCATATTGAGTGTCACTAAGAAGGTTATTTTTGTTGAGATGTTTGATTACTTATGTATTTAACACAGATTCTAGCAACTTACTCATGACGCACAGGAGACTTATTGGCCTGTACTGAGAGGGGGATGAGCGATCACCTGAATTCTTAAAACGGTCTCCAGAGCTGCATCAAACGATGGGAGAAATGCATAACTCTGGGTGGTTCCTATGTAGAGAAAGACTAATAACTGTGCCAAGTTTCGTTGCTCTACTGCTATGGAAAGTGGGTCAGGGGCATTACTTATTGCACGCTCCTCGTATCCACTCGGTAAAAATTGTAAATAAGAAAAAAATAAAACAAAATAAAACAAATGACTTATACCAAATGCAGTAAAACTTAGGGTAAATGGAGTATTAAGGAATTGTTTGAAGGTGATGATTTAGAGCTAATGGTTAGGATTAAGAAAATGTTGGGTAGGGGGTCAGTTATTAACTGGGCAACATAGGGTTATTTTACACACCCCAAAAACAACAACAACAACAAAGAAAACGTTTAAATCAAAATAAACACAATGTATCTCCCTTAACACCCCATTCATAAAATAAGCATTTATAAAAAAATGTTTATTAATGTTTAATCTATGATGTAAAAATCATCGGTTAAGGATTTTTCATTCCTTGCTTTCATTTTTGATGGATCAATGAATATTGTAATTTAGTCCCTTTTATTTTTCATCATCAGTGTTTTTCATTGCTTTAACTGCTCTGTCTAGTATATTGACCTTACATATATATATATATATATATATATATATATATATATATATATATATATATATATATATATATATATATATATATATATATATGCATGTAAATTAGAATTAATAAATTTGCTTATTATTAAATAGAACGTTTTGATAGAATATGCATAAATTAATAGAGAATGTTAGTATGAATAGTTGGGTCTAGTGACTTTATTTTTGAAATTCAAAATGGTGTAATGGAAACATATTAAAGGTATTTCCAGCTTTTCCTCCAATTTTCGGATTTTAAAGATGTCAAATCACACTTTATTTCCTTTTGACGGATTGATTGTTGCTATTTCTTCTGATGAGTTAAGGGCATAATAGATTCACTGATTGATATAATAATTGATTGATTTTGCACTACGAAACAGATACTGTCAAGACTTGTAAATGTCAACTGAATTAAAGGAATAAATAATAAGATGGTCAGCATCATGAATTTTGGAATATAGTTTTTTGTTATGTTTCAATATATTACTCTTTAATTACATTGAGCTTCTAAAATAAGGATTGGTATATATTATAAGAAAATATATTTCTACAGAAATTATTTAGAAAGAAAGAATTAATTGTAATTTTTCAAACAATAAACTATATGAACAAGATCAGAGTGTAGTATCTTCTCTGATGCTACACTTAACCTCTTTTGTCCTCAGTCAGCGGACGAAAAAGCCTTCATGACTGAGAAAATTTTTATTTTTATCCCTATACAGAGTGTCTCTTTTTGGGGAGCTGGATTTCCCCCACATTAAAAACCGACCTTGTGTTTAACTCTGCACTCGTGGGGAGGGAAGTAAATAGGAATAATACATTATAGTCTACATTGCACTGTAAAGAAAGTACTGTTGATTTAAAAAACTTATTTTTCTACATAAGAGCTTGAATTAAAGTTTAAAATGCAAAAGTCAAGTATCATACTTCAATTGCACTCTAGACAGAAACATTAATTTCGAATGCACCCCTGTCATATCAAAGAACCTAATGTTGATTTTATATGCCATGTCTTACTGGTTGTACTGTGATAATGGCATGAATTTAAGCTTAAAATGAAAAAGTCAAGTAACATGGTGCAATTGTGCTTTAAACAGAAACCATCATTTCAAATGTGCTCCTATCATATTAAAGAACCTACTGTTTATTATATATGTTGAGACTTTCGGCTTGTGTGATAATAAAACTTCTCAGATGCACTTGTGATGTTAGGATGTGTAAGGTGTTAACTTAAGTTAAGTGGTCAAAATCGCCTATTCCTTCATTCATCGAATTGTTTCAATTATCGATTAATGATACTTATTGAAGACATTCTGGTATAAAGCTTATCTAAGAACACTGCCAGGCACACGAAGTACCTTTGTGTAAAATTTCATAAAAATCGGCCCAGCCATTTTTGAGTCCGTAGGGAACGAACTCACTCACACACACACACACACACACACACACACACACACACACACACACACACACACACACACACACACATATATATAAGTGGTCTGTCTGTCTGACGACTACAAAAACTACTCTGTCAATCTTTAAATATGATCTTTGTCAGACTTTAAACTTGATATATAGGGGTTTGAAACAAATTCGATTTAGTCTTTAGCAGGAAAAAATAGCTGCTAATGGGTCAAAATTGAAAAATAATTGGAACGGGGCAAGCGTAAGCCAACTTAAAGTTCTGTTGTAGGCATGCATAAATATGCATTTATGCATTAAAGTCAGTTTATCTTTAACTATTTCTTATCTATCTAATATAAGCTCAAACGATAATGAGTATGGCTGGAGCGCTAAATATTTTGGTTTTGATTCTAGCTGATGACACCCAAGTCATATATTCAGTTATTTTTTTTTCTTTTAAAATCACTACTACATATTGGGTACAATATAATAATCGATAGAGAATTGACTCTATAACAATAAATGCGAAATCTGCATAAATTAAAATATCATAATTAAGCATATTTTACCACCGGGCAACGACATGCGGCTTGCTATATATATACACACTTCCTATTAGTTTTTACATATGCAGTAATGTGTTGCTACACATTCATGAGCATGTTTCGGTCAGCTAGTTACTAGAGATCTCTTCTAGTAATACAGTTTATATGAAAGTAAACTTTGCTGTATCGCTTGAAGAGGTCTCTAGTTGCTAGTAACTGGCTGTCCAAAACATGCTCATAAATGTGTAGCAACATATTACTGTTTATGTAAAAACTAATATGAAGTATCCCTTGCCATACTTCAGTATTGAGCACTCATACGGTTGTTGTTAAATTTTATTGATTACTTACTTTACCTCTGGAAAATATTAACGGGGATTATATATATATATATATATATATATATATATATATATATATATATATATATACTAGCAAAAGTACCCGTCATTGACTGGGTTCAAAAACAGCCTACAGAAGATGGACTCTGATTTATGAAAGTATGATAGGTTATGAAAAGGAACGGTTGTAAAGAGATAGCTTCGAATTTGGGGGTATCGAAACCAAAGCAAAATATGGTGAAAGTAAAAATAAAATAGATAAACACCATAATTTATTATACTATACCTGTTCACACTGAAACACTTATCACAATATTCTGTGGATTTATATTAAAAAACCTTGTTAAACTTTGTGACATATTTCCATTCTATGGAAGTCAGGCGCGAACGAACACCCCATAATTTTATTATACCATATTTCTTCAAACTGAAACATAATTATCAAAGTATACTTACGCAGATAGATATGAAAAGTCTTTATTAAAGTTTGTGCCTATTTCTATTCTATGGAGGCCAGGCGCGAACGCAGACCCCGCAATTTTATCATACCATCTCTATTTAAGTTAAAATATACTTATCAAAATATTCTTATGTACATCTATATCAAAAACACTTGTAAACGTTTTTTTTTTAATTTTTTATTTCCATATTTTGTGGAGCAGGCGCGTACGCAGACCCCACAATTTTAATGAACCATCATTATGCCAGATCAAACATACGCATTCCTGTGTCTCGATACATCTTCTATCATTATATGTGATCAGGTTTCTATAATCGTCAACCATATAGGAGCCTATTCGTGACCAGACACACACAGACGTTCAGCTTTATATTATGTATATATATATATCTATAATATAAAGCTAAATGTCTCTCTCTGTCTGTCTGTCTGTCTGTCTCTGTGTGTGTGTGTGTGTATGTGTGTGTGTGTGTGTGTGTGTGTGTGTGTGTGTGTGTGTGTGTGTGTGTGTGTGTGTGTGTGTGTGTGTACAACAAAACAAACGATATAGTTTTGTTTTTGTTTTTAAATGGTAATTGTGGCCTGGTAGACCAAAACAAAATCTACCTTAAAAATTTGTTTTCTTGTGGTTTTCGGATGTACTGAAAACGAATATCACATTTAAAATTGGGGCTGGCAACTAGTTTTCACCGAAAAGACACTTTTCCGCATGTTTCATGTAGTAATGTAATGTGGCGGCCATATTTGTTCAAAACAGAAACGACATAATGAATTTTCAAGATAGTGAAGAGTAATTTTATATTCAGATATTTTATATAAAAAATATCTGGGCGTACAACAATGGCCACCATTTATAACATAGAATATTGCATTTAAATTTTCTGAAAATAACTAATTTTCCAGATATTAACCAATGTAATTCTTTATATTATAAGTGGTGGCCATTGTTGTACGCGCAAGTGCGCGCATATTTCCGGAAAATTTAAATGCAATATTTGTTTTCAGTATATCCGAAAACCGACGAAAGTCGTCATTTTAAAGGAAAACGTTAAGGTGGAAACCAAGTAAAATTTTACAAATATGAACAAATATGGCCGCCACGTTACATTACTAACATGAAAAATGCAGAAAAATATATTTTCAGCTTTGTGAAAACTAGTTGCCAGCTCCAATTTTAAATGCGATATTCGTTTTCAGGACATACGAAAACACCTACAAAAATAAGTTTTTTAAGTTAGGTTTTGTGTTGGTCTTCTAGGCCAAAATTACCAGAAAATTAAAGTGAAAATACTCCTGAGCAACGCTAGATAAGTATTGTGAGATTACAGGACTTAAAAAGTCAGTTCTGAATATTGACGGAGAATCCAGAGTCAGTTCCGGAAATGACTGAAAGCGTTTAAGATTTGAAAGCCTTTTTTTCTTTTTTTTTTTTTTTTTAAACTTTTTCTGTCTTTATAGTTGCTAAACTTCTGACAGACCAACAATATGGATTAAGGCAAGCCCGTTCTATAGCAGATATCCTAACTGTAATCTCTGAACGTATATACTATACACTGGACAAAGCAGGGGGAATTAGGGCAGTAGCCCTATATATATATATATATATATATATATATATATATATATATATATATATATATATATAAAGCCTTTGACAGGGTATGGCACGATGGTCTTCTCAGAAAAATCACATCATACGGTATCACTGGACGAATACTTAACATAATTAAATCCTTAAATAAAAGAAGAATCCAGGTTATCCTCAATGGTCGTACATCTAAACAATATAATATAAATGCGGGTGTACCTCAGGGGTCGATCCTTGAACCTTTATTATTCCTAATATTCATAAACGACCTCCCTGATAAAAGTCTCTGAGATGGGTATATTTGCTGATGACACCACCCTTTATAACAGACACGAGGGGAAAACAAATGAACACATATCTAAGGAAATGGCAGAAACACTAGAGGAAGACCTCCAATCTGTAGACAAATGGGAGACAAAGATGGATGGTCACATTCAATACTGCCAAGACTAAGCTTGCTTCCTTCAATAATTACAAGAAACCTTCTCAACCACCAATAGGTATGGCTAAAGATACATTACCTGAAAGTACTTCTTTCATACTCCTCGGCTTAACATTCACAGGGAACATGAGTTGGAGCAGATATAGATACATTGAGAGCTTTACCAAGGCTGCTGCGAAGAAGGTGGGCTGTGTTTATTTGCTTCCCCTCGAGAGCAAATGAGGCATGAGGCCGTTTTTTAATGTGGAGAGGGGGGGAAGGGGAAGGGGAATGAGGACCAGCTCCCGAAAGGTGGGAAATGGGAGCTGGATAGTGAGAGTCTCTTGGTATATAGGGTTGCCCCTACATGGACCAGAAACTCATTGCTACAAGGGCAATGGTCTTTGCTTGCAGCATCTGCTGAAACAGATACTACACTTTAAGATATTAAATCTTTTATTCAGGTAAAAATAAACATGAACAAAAAACTTAGGCACAAGGCCAACTCAAAAGGGGGGAAAAGGAGGGTTGTTACACTTTGATCTTGGCCTGAAGGCCAAACCCTCTGCGAAGAAGGTGGGCTCTCTCTACTGTGCTAGAAAGTTACTTTCGCCTGGAAGTATCATGTACCTCTACAAGGCCACCATTCGCCCATGTATGGAGAATTGTTGTCACATTTGGGCTGGTGCATCTGCTACTAGTCTCTCACTTCTGGTCAGGGTTCAAAAGAGAGTCGCCAACCTGATATGTCATGAACTGTCATCTAAGCTTCTACCATCGACGAAAAGTTACATCCCTTTGCCTTTTTGTACAATGGTGGATGCTCCGACAAACTTGTACCCTCTCAACATAAATACCCCCGATAAGCCTGACAACCTCTACACAGTAGAGATCTTTAGATGTCAGAAGGCCTTCTAATCTAATAATTTCTTCTCTAGAACTGCTAGACTTTGTAATTCCCTTCCGGTTTCCTGCTTCCCCAACTGTACTGACATGCAGAAATTCAAGTGTAATGTGAACAGACATGTGAACAGACATGTGAACAGACATCTTGCTGCTCAACTCCCTATATAGTATCCCTGCAACTCATGTCCCTGATAATAGCCCCATACATCAAAGTGGCGCTGTGCCTTGTTTGGGGTGAAAATGTAAAAAAAAAAAAAAAAGAAAAAAAAGCGGGGTAAACCCCTCCCCATGATTAATATCGTCTGCTTTTTTACATTTTTTTTTTTTTTTTTCTAACTCACGATTCTCTGTCAATACTCTGAACTGGCTTCGCAGTAGGTGGCCACAGTGTCAGAATCTATTATGTTTGTTTGTTTGTTTGTTTGTTTGTTTGACTAAGCACACTAGAAATTTTCCTGTGAATAAACTACAATTTTTTACTCCTAGTCCTCTCGTTTGAATGACTACCGCTACCAACTAGTACTTATTTCTACTTATAACTACTACTACTGCTACTATTTGTACTGCTACTTTTTACAAGCACTTGTTTTGTGACTGTAATTGTTCTATAAATAGCAGTAACTCAACTACTGTTACACATTCCATTTTTCTTGGTGTTGGTAAACCTTTTTCTTTTTCTTTCTGTTTTTGTATTATTGAGGAGCAACACCTTCTACTGACCCTCTCATTCATCCTTTAAAAATTAAATTCTACTTTTTTAGGCGATTTTGTGTGAACATCCTGAAAAACTTGTCGAAAGAAAAAGAAAATGTTTTTAGAATTTAGAGTAGGAGATCAGTTTCGGATAAAAATTTCACATAAAATTATCTTAGTTTTAGAAAAATTCTAATTGCTTCTTCAGAGTCGACAGACTGTTTTTTTTTTGTTGTTTTTTAATATGTCGTTTTAAACAAAAACAATATTACATACTTAATTGTCATGTCGAAAATAGTGATGTATTTTAAAATTACGAAAATTCAAGTAGAACGACTGATATTGTGTTTTTAGTAAAAGAAAAAATCAGTCGTTATAATATAAACAGCAAATTATTACACGCTATGAACAAGTAATCTAAAATATTCGTTCCGAGTTATGTCCCCCTTTTCAGTCTAAAACAAAATGCAATTTTACCCAATTTTCCGTAAAAATTACTTTTAACTATAAATAACTTTCTACTCAATGAATTTTTATAATTTTTAGATATGGTACTATTTTCGACATGACAATTAAGTAGGTTGATATTGTTTTTTGTTTTTATTTTTGGCTTAAAACGACATATTTTAAAAATTGATCTGGCGACTCTATCAAAGCACCAAATTCTGTTTGTTTTGGGGAAGGTGGGGTTGGGGGTTACTTTTTTAGGTGATTATGTGTTGTTTTACGATATTGCAACTTGGACATAAATTTTAGTTGTAAAACAATTTAGTTAACGCTGCTAAAAAGTTAGAATGGGCTGGAAACAGGGGAGCATTTTACGTTAAATTTTTAAGCGAAACTAGTCTCACACTTCAATTTTTTTTTTCCTCAAGTTTTTCAATGCGTTTATACGTATTAACCCCCTCCTTCTCAAGTGATATTTAATTTTTGTTTGGGGAGGGTTTAGCCACGACCATCGTATTACAATAGTCAGGGTTTAGCTCAACTACAAAATTACTTTGACTTCGACTTTTACTTTGGCATATAGATGTTTGAGATCCAGATTTTGGACTTGTTCATTGTTCCAAGAGAAAAATTTCCTAGACAACTTTGTGGCATGCGTGGCACAGAAACCCAGGAATTTGCACTTCCATTTAGGAGGATGGACAATATAAACTCGGGAGCAATCTCCAATGGGTGTCAAGTCTGCTTTTGAATGCGTTTACCGTTTGTGCTTGTCCAACTGCATCTGGGAGATCATTCCATGCGTTGACAACCCTCTGTGAGAAGGTCCCTTTGCAGACATCTAGCCTACAGTGTTTTTTTACGATTTTGAGGCTGTTCCCCCTGGTTGTGCTGTTTTTGGCGATCTGAAAAGACAGCTTCCTTGTATCATAGATCTCATGGATGTACTTGTAGAGATCGATCATGTTACCACGATTTCTCCGATGCTCAAGAGTGGACAGTCTCAGGGTTCTCAATCTTTCAGAATATGGCTTGTCCTTCAGTGATGCCAGCAACTTGGTTGTTCGGCGCTGTATGTCTTCCAGATCATTGCATAATGTCTTATCGTGTGGCTGCCAGACAGAGTGGCCATACTCCAAGATAGGATGCCCAAGGCTCTTGTAGAGTTGCAAAAAGACTGTATTCGAGAGGAAGTCAAAAGTGCGGCGAATGATCCCGACAACTTTATTTGCTTTTGCGATGGATTTAGCTACATGTTCCTTGGAACTCAGTTTGTTGTCGATGTAGATGCCTAGGTCTTTCTCATGATCATGCTCTTCCAGTGTTATCACTCCAAGCGAGTTGTCTTTCAATGTGTATTTAGCCCCTGATCTCCTGCTCCCTGGTTTCAGGATGCTGCATTTCTGTGGGTGAAAACGGAGCAACCAGTCCTGTGATCAGTTCTGCAAGTTATCTAGGTCAGGCTGTAGGCTGTCTGTGGCTCCTGGGATGTCACTACGTGTGAACAACTTTGTGTCATCTGCAAACAGCTTCATTTCATTTTGGCAGAGTTTGGGTAGGTCGTTTTTGTAGATGACGAATAACATTGAGCCAATGACACTTCCCTGTGGTATCCCACTTGTTACTAGTGCTGGTCTTGATTTTGCTCCGTTTACTACTACACACTGTTGCCTAGCATTTAGGAACGCCTGAATCCAGTTGAGGACTTTGCCCTGGATGCCATATGACTCAATCTTTGTCAGGAGGCAACGGTGAGGCACGGAATAGAAGGCCTTCATGAAGTCCATGTAGACGATGTCGATACTTCCTCCTGCATCGAGAGTTTCTGTCCAGGTATCCATAGCATCCAAAAGCTGAGTAGTACAGGACCTTCCCTGTACAAAGCCATGTTTCTCTGTGCTAATAAGGCGGTTTTCCCTTAAATGTCTTATAACTTCTTCCCTGACAAGTTTTTCCATCACCTTACAGAGTGTGCATGTGAGACTAATTAATCTGTAGTTACTCGCTTGTAGTCGGCTTTCCTTCTTGAAGACGGGGGAGACTGTTGCCTTTCTCCAGTCCTGTTGTACTTGTCCCTCTAGCAGAGATTTACGGAAAAGCAGTGATACTGGGTGTGCCAAGGTATCAGCAGCCTTTGAAAGAACCTTCCCTTTTTAAACTAAAAACGATTGAATTAATTAGTAAAAAAAACTTCAACTAAAAAACTAGTTTAATTTAATTTAAATTTATCCTTATTATTATTATTTTTATGTTACTTATTTATTTATTTATTTATTACTCATTAGCAATCGTCACACAGACCATCATCAAAGATTTCTTATTTGAGAACAACTTCTGGTGTTCTCTGGAATCTGAGTGACAACAAGTCTCCCCAGATTTCCAGTACTCTCCACCTGTTTCGATAACCTTTGCAAAAGAATGTGCGTTGTCGCAACAGACGCTTACCATTGATTTCTCGTTGGCAGCAACCATTGGTCTTCACTGGAATTATCATTATTGGCTCAGAAGGAGTTTTCACACAGGTCATCAAAGATCTCTCCCTGAAAACAGCCTGCAGTGTCCTCTGAAAGCTGAATGACAACAAGTCTCCCCAGATTTCCAGTACTCTCTACCTCTTTTGATAACATTTGCAAATAAATTTGCATTATCGCAACAGCTGCTTGCCATTGATTTTTCATTGGCAGCAGCCATTTGCCTTCACTGGAATTTGAGTGGTAATAAGCCTCACCGAAGTCCCAGTTCTCTTCGCACTTATACAGCAGAGGTCTGGTCAGTGCTCACTCCTTGGTCTTTCCTTCCCCCTTGACTCTACATGGCTATTCGGTTTCACTCTTTTGGGTGGGGTGGAGGAGTGATGTGGTAATGAAGAGATGGGGGGTAGAAAACTTGTAGGTATACATCTTCAATGTTCTTGGTTCCATGTAGCGCTTCATGTTTTGTCTCTGCAGCAGTTTGTCTGGCCTGCACTTGTGGTTCATGAGTGTTAGTCTCCACATTCAAGGATTTTCCTTAATATTTTAACTGTTTTCATTATTGTTGTTCGTTGTATTTTTCCAGTCATTCTTCTGATTCTAATTTCTCCCATTCTTTTATCAAAATTTTTCAGGATTGTTTATAGTGCTCCTACTATTATAGGTATTATTTTGATTTTCTTCATCTTCCATATCCCTTTCTGCTCTCTGGCTAGCTTTGTGTATTTGCTCTGTTTCTCCTTTTCTTTGATATTCACCCTGTGGTCAGCTGGAATAGCAAAGTCTACGATTTGACAGGACTTTTCTTTCTTGTTAATTATTATGACATCCGATCTTCTTGCTTGGATGGGTTTATCAGTTTATCTGTCCATGTCCTATAGGATTTTGTGATTCATGTTTTCAAGTACTGTTGCTGGCTTGTGTTTGTACCACTTTTCTGTGCGTTGTTTGCATAATTCTCAGTGTACTACCCTTCCTACTTGGTCGTGTCTGTTCTTGTATTCCTTTTGGGTGAGTTTGCTGCATTCACTTACTATATGGTTTATTGTTTCGTCTCTTTGTCCACAGAGTCTGCATTTACTGTTTTCTTCTGTTTTATCGATCTTTGCTTTGATATGGTTGGTTCTTATGGAGTTATCTTGTGCTGCGATTATTAGGGATTCAGTTTCTCGGCTTATGTTTCCTTTTTGCATCCATGTCCAAGTGTTTTCGTTATTTTCATCTTTTGTCATCCTTATGAATCTTCCATGTAGTTGTTTTTCTTCCTATTTTTTCTTTTATCCTTTATCTCTCTGTTTTCTGTTTTGTCGATTTTTCCAGTGTCTCTCGCTGCCATGATTATCCTTTCTGTGTTCTACGTTATGTATTTTTCTAATTCTTTTTTTGTGTCATGCACACAGTCTTCTATACAAGCTAGTCCTCTCCCGCTTTCTTTTCTTTTCACGTGGAGTCGATCAACATCGTCCTTTGGATGTAGTGCATTGTGCATTGTGCATGGTCATGAGTTTCCTGGTTTTCTGATCGAGCTGTCTTAGTTCTTCTTTGGTCCATCCTATGAACGGTCCCGAGTATCTTATTAGTGATACTGCCCATGTATTTATAGCTTTTATTAGGTTTCTGCTATATAATTTAGTTTCTAGAAGTTTTCTTGTTCTCCTGAGGTATTCCTTTCCAATTCTCTCTTTCATTTCTGTTGCCTTGATGGTGTCTGCTTCCAAAAATCCCAAGTATTTATAGGTGTCTTGTTCCCCTACGGCCTTCATCTCTGTTTGGTTGGGTAGTTCTATGCCTTCTGTTGTCTCCAGTTCTCTCTTTCTTATAACTAGTAGTGCACACTTTTTACATGTTATTAATATTATTATTGGCTCACATGGAGCTTTCACACAAGTCAACAAACGATCTAATTGGAGACCTGTGGTGTTCTCTGGATGCTGAGTGACAACAAGTCTCCCCAGACGTCCAGCTCTCTCCTCCTCCTTCGATAGCATTTGCAAATAAATTTGCATCATCGCAACAGCCGCTTACCATTGATTTCTTGTTGGCAGTGGCTATTGGTTTATACTGGAATTTGAGTGGCACTAAGCCTCCCCATTCACCCACTAGGAGTTCTCACACAGATTATCACCAGTGATCACTCACTAGCAATAATTCATGGTGTTCTCTGAAGTCTGAGTAACAAGTTTTCCTAAATCCCCAGTGCTCACCCCATAACCAACATAGATGAATTCATATTATTGCAACAACCGCTTACCTTTGATTTATTGGTGGCAACGACCATTGATATTCTCTGGGGTTTGACTGGCAAAAGCCTCCCCAAGGCCTCAGTACTCTTTGTACGTTTCCAATGGAGATCTCATTTGTGCTCTCTCTCCTTGGTCCTCTCAGATACTCTATGATTCTGGTGTGATGTCATCCAATTTAACAACCACCCTATTTTTTTTTTATTTTTCTTTGGAAGGGAGGGGGCGAGTTAACATTTTGCGGTTTTGGTTTTCTTAGTTCCCTGTGGTCGTATTCTGTTTTTATTTTATGTTAGCTCATTCTAATCGCCTGAGCTGCCCTTAGTGGGGGAATACTGACGAGGCTGTCCAGACACTTTTTGCAGATCAGTGCTCTTCTTCGGGGGTGCTGACTTCTCAATCCTGCTTTCCGACATTGGTGTCACAATTCTTGCAGTGAGAGAGAACCATATAACTCCTCTCCCCATTGTTTTATTCAAGTTACTTGTCAGTGTTCTCAGTTTATGCGGATTGGTTTCCACATTCTATGATTTTCCTTCAGATTTAAGCTTCTTCTTCTTCTTCTTCTTCTTATTATTATTATTATTATTATTAGTAGTAGTAGTAGTAGTAGTAGTAGTAGTAGTAGTAGTAGTAGTAGTAGTATATGTTATCTGAGTTATTATCAGTGAGTGTTCACTGGTAAATACTTCCAGCACCCTTTTCCTTTTAATAACCATTGAAAATCTTTGGTTTCTTGCTGGCAACAACTGATTAGCAAAATTCTGTTCTAGCTTTTGGTTAATATTTTCTCATTTTGTGTAGACTTATTATTTTCACATAGACTTGTTACTTTCGGGGTCTGAAACGATTTTCATTGGTTTAAAAAAATTTCAGTCAACACGTTCCTGTGAAAACTTACTTGCTTTTGGAAGTGACAAAGAAAGCAAATCCAAATGAAGGGGAGAAAGAAAGGGAGTAGCAGTTAAAGCTATTTGCTTTTTAGTGTTCATAGAAATCACCTTGGCACATACTCGCTTGGTGTCTTGTTTTTATGTACCGACGAGTCATCATTTATAAATACCCAAATACAACTCGAGAGTAAGGGTTAATGAGTCCTGAGTCCGTCAGTTGGACAGTGAGACAACATGGTGAGGATTGGTAACAATGGTTGAGACTGAGCAGAATTTGTTTGGTTAACCAAAAATTTGTTAACATTGGATTTGAAAACAACCATTTTTTAGCCAGCTGGGAAACAGTCCTCTGGCATTGTGCTTCATCAACAGGTACTTCTTTGGAAAGAAACTTTGCTCAAAAGAGTTTTGTTTAATTTTAGGTACATAGAAGAAGAAAGGAAAATTATTTACAATATTTGTAGATAGGTGAGTGTTTTTCTAATGTTTCACAGGAGTGGACCATAGATTGGAACACGGTCGAGCACCTACAACGAAGTTAATAATGGTAGAGTAGAGAAACTTAACAACCTTTGTTGTCTTTTTTACCTTGTTTCGCTTTTTAAAGTATGACCAATTTTTGTTTATTTTTCTGTAATTTATCAATCAAAAAGAAAAAATATGGCATCCATTTTAATATGAATTTATTATGACTATTATTTATTAATAATCAATGCAATAATACATTATTATTTGTAAACACTAGGAGTTCTCACACAAGTCATGATCAGAGATTACTCACTAAAAGTAACTGGTGGTCTGAGTGACAACAAGTCTTTCCAAATTTTCAGTGCTCTCCACCTCTTTCGATAACCTTTGCCTATTAATTTGCATAATTGCAACAGCCATTTCCCACTGAGTTCTCGCTGGTAATAACTATTGATCTTCATTGGAATTTAGGTCTCAGTCCTCTCCGCACTCATCCAGTGAAGGTTTGGTTAGTGCTTTCGCCTGCCCAGTCCTTCCATTCTCGTTTACTCTTCACGACTTTTTTGTGTGATACTAGCCAGAGCTGATGTCTTTTTGTAGGGGAAAGGTTCAAGATTTTTTCGACATTCAAGCATATTTTCAGCTGTTTTTATCAATAATTAACCATCTCAGCAAAAATAACCTTCTTAGTGACACGCAATATGGTTTCCGTTCTGCTAGATCTACAGCAAATGTGCTTACAGTTATAGCTCATAGGATTAGTAAACCTCTCGACGGAGGCAACCTTTCTAGGTCAATTGCTCTTGACATATCAAAGGTCTTTGATAGGGTATGGCATAAAGATTTACTTCACAAAATCTCCAGCTATGGTATAGCTGGAAATGTCTTCTCAATTATTAAATCATTTCTCTCTGATAGGTTCATAAGAGTAGTAGTTGATGGGTAAAAATCAGAAGCTCACAGTATTAATGCTGGAGTCTCTCAGGGGTCCATCCTAGGCCCAACTCTTTTCCTGATCTACTTTAATGATCTTCCAAATCACATCCTTACATCATTTGTAGACATTTATGCTGATGACACTAGCATCTATGGTAGCACATCTAAGTCAGTAAATGACCAAGTTCTCTCCGATTCTCTCTCATCTGATCTTGAGCACGTGAGACAATGGGGAAAGGAGCGGTTGGTTACTTTTAATGCATCTAAGACCAAGCTTCTCTCTTTACATCATCAACGTTCTGATCCTCATCTGGTATCAATTGAAATGAATGGCTCTCGTCTTGGGGAGGCGTCATGTTTTGACAAGCTTCTGGGCTTGACCTTTGCTCCTGATCTAAAATGGAACACGTGCATCAAATCTGTTGCCAAGGCCGCTGAGAAAATGGTGGGATTCTTCTATCGATCCAGTAGATATATCATGGCTGATGCAATTCTCTATCTATATAAGAGCCAGGTACGTCCAAAGATGGAGTACTGTTGCCATATCTGGGAAGGAGCTGCTAGAAAGGACTTGTCCTGCATTGATAGAGTTCAAAATAGACTTCGTAGCCTCGTAGGAGATATCCTTTTCTCTTCCCTGCAGCCTCTATCTCACAGAAGAGATGTTGCAAGTTTGTTTCTGCTTTATCGTTATTTTCATGGCAAGTGCTCGACTGAGCTTCAATCTTTGGTCTCTCCTCGCCAAACTTTCACAAGAAACACTTGTCTAGTTGAAAACACTATCAAAAATTTTCCCCACTCTTTATCTGTGCCTAAACCTAAACATAGATTCCATGAACAAAGCTTCTTTCTTAGAAGTGCACACCTGTGGAACTGTCTTCCGTTTTCCTGCTTTCCAACTGACTACAATATGGTTGTCTTCAAGTCCAACGTAAACAAGTTCTTGATGAGCCGTTCCACTTAAGTTAACAAATTTACCAAATCTCCATTACTAACGATTACTATATTTGTCCAATTTTACTACTGTACACTCTTAACCCTTATCCTCGAGTGGTCTATGAGCCTTGATAAGTGGTAATTCCTATGTAAAAAAAAAAAAAAAAAAAAAAAAAACTATATAGTCTCAATTTTCCCCTCGATTCTATTTACCCTAGTCTTTTTCCCCAGGTTTTTCAGGACTGTTCCTAGTGCTCCTACAATTATTGGTATTATTTGACTTTCTTCATGTTCCATATTATTTCCAGTTCTCTAGCAAGTTCTGCTTCATATTATTATTATTATTATTATTATTATTATTAATCACGTTTTGTGCCTGACTGTTGGTATTGCCGATTTTATACTGATAGGCGGATTATAACAAATGAACATAGGCTATTAGCATCTTGTTTCTTAGTCTTCCAGCACTTTCTGCAAGATTTTGGCGGTTCCTAACAGTGCAGTTTTTTTAAGTACTGCAACATTGCAATAGATCCCGATTTTCTCAATCCACTTGTCAAACCCCATTATTATTATTATTTTTATCATTATTGTTGTTGTTGTTGTTGTTGTTGTTAGTAGTAGTAGTAGTAGTAGTAGTAGTAGTAGTAGTAGTGACATTTGCTGCAAGATAGCGTCCATTTCAATACGAATTTGCTGCTGATAACAAAGGTGGCAGCTAGACAAATAAAGCAAAAGTCAAAAGAGTGAATTAATGCAGACCACTAGATCAACTGTGTCAAACGAGCTGGGACAAAAGAAGCAGGGAATAAATCAGACAGCTCTAAGAAACACATTCCATAATAGTATTTATGAAAAAGACTGAGACTAACAACATCATGTATGTGAGAGATAAGTTGCAGAGAAGAAGAAAAGATGGGGCCAATCAAATTACAGATACACTTCCGCACTTTACCAAGAATCCTCCAATGAGACAGAGATTCACTAGTACAAATATGACAACAGTAATCCATACATGATCTGACAGTAGATTTGTACTGATAGAGAATTCCCTCAGCTATGGTGAGAAAGTGTTTAGAGCGATAGAAAGAACCGATTTTATGGGAAGCAAAAAAAGCAATGTATCTAATATGTAAATTTTTAGCTAAATGTGATGTAAAAGAAAGGCCGAGAAATTTTCGATTTCACATCAAGATCAGTGTTGATGTTGAATTTTTGGAGCATGATTACATAATATCTCTACAATTATATAAATGCAACTTTGTCTGTCTGTGTGTGTGCGTGTGTGCGAGTTCTTTCCTTATAGACTCTGAAACAGCTGAACAGATTTTCTTTAAAATTTACAAAACTTTAGTGTATAAGTCTGGAAGTGATCTTAGTTAAGTTTTGTCTCAGAATATCACCGATAATATCTATAATTGAAACCGTTATTTTAATTCACCTATCATCGGTAAAGCCATTTTTCCATGTTGTCGCTTAGCAACAATGATAGAACAATGGGCCATGAAAATTCTACTGTGGGTAAGTTGATAGTGTTTTGTTTTTTTTTGCCTAACGTGGTATTTAGGTTCAAACTCCACATGTAAATTTCTTAATTTTATTTTCATTAACTGCAAAGAATTTTATAAGACTTGAAAATTTACGTGCATTTTTTTTTCTTTTTTTTTTTGCATGATGTGGTGTGTAGGTTCAAATGCCGTACGTAAATTTCTTAATGTGTTTTTTTTTTCATTAACTGGAAAGAAGTTATATTAAATAATTTTATAAAAGAAACAGTAGTTTCTCTAGAGTGCAATGTAGAATAACTTATATTTTGGACTAAGGCATGTACCGGGCGATTTCACGGATTTCAATGACAATAAAAATATATGAACTCAAAAACGACTGGGCCGATTTTTATGAAATTTCACACGAAGGTACTTTATGTGTCTGGTAGTGTTCTTCTATAGGTTTTGTATCGGAATGTCTTTGATAAGTATCAGTAATCGAAATAATTCAATGAAAGAAGGAACAGGCGATTTTGACTGAAGTTAGCACATTACTTAGCCTAACATGAAAAGTGCATTAGGTTCTTTGATATGACAGAAGCACATTGAAAATGAAAGTTTCTGTTTAAAGTACAATTGAAGCATGATATATGACTTTTGCATTTTAAACTTTAATTCAAGCAATTATATATATATATATATATATATATATATATATATATATATATATATATATATACATACTAGACTGCCCGTGACCCGTTGGGTCAGTATGTTATATTAGCTATGGAATTATGTGACGTAAAGAAAATAGTTTTTTATGACATAACAGAAACATTTCTATGAAAGTATATTAAAATGAAAAAAGAATATAGATAGATTTCTATGAGTCGTACTGTTTATAATTCTTTACCTTTGAAAAAAAAAAACTTACAACCATTGAATTATAAGCGGTTAGCCATACTTATAGATAAATGTGCACTGAACAGATACAATAATACTTAAAGTTAAATTCAAATTTTGATATATCTTTTAATTTAAACGCAAAAAAAAACAATTGGGATGCTGAAAACGTACACAGTAAAACAATACGTTTTATTGTCACGTTGATTATTTATTTGTAATGCAAATCAAAAAAAATATTTTCGGGGTTATTTATTTATGTTGGTAGTGTAGAAGAAAATGTATGAATGTTTTTTAGGAAAGGTGTATTAAAAAATGGAGTTGGTGGGTAAATCACTGTTGTAAAATGCTCTTATGGTTATCAATGGGTTAAAGTAAATTTATTTGTAAGAAAACTGCATTAAAATAACTTAAACATAATACGGAAATGAACGATGTAAAAAAATGCAGAAAGTATTAACAATTGTTTATTTGAATGATTTAAACGCGAAAAAAAAAACAATTGGGACGCTGAAAACGTACACAGTAAAACAATAAGTTTTATTGTTGCATTGATTATTTCTTTATGTACGTATGCGCAACCGGAAGTGGTAAACCGGATGTTGGGTTACAATAACCGTCACAAGGTCATTTGAGTTTTATAATTATATAAAGCTATAATATAAAGCTGAATGTCTGTGTGTGTGTGTGGGTGTGGGCACGAATAGGCTCCTATATGGTTGAGTATTTTAAAAAACTGATTACTTATAACGATAGAAGATGTATCCAGACACAGGAATGGGTATGTTTGATCTGGCATAAGGGTGGTTCATTAAAATTGTGGGGTCTTCGTTCGCGCCTGGTCCACAAAGTATAGAAATAAAAAATTTAAAAATTAAAAAAAATGTTTACAAGTGTTTTTGATATAGATGTACTTAAAGCATACTTATCAAAGTATTCTTAACTTAAATAGGGATGGTATAATAAAATTGTGGGGTCTGCATTTGCGCCTGGCCTCCATAGAATGGAAATAGGCACAAACTTTAATAAAGACTTTTCATATCTATCTGTGTGAGTATACTTTGATAATTATGTTTCAGCTTGAAGAAATATGGTATAATAAAATTATGGGGTGTTCATTCACGCCTAACCTCCATAGAATGGAAATATGTCACAAAGTTTAACAAGGTTTTTTAATATAGATCCACAGAATATTGTGATAAGTGTTTCAGTGTGAACAGGTATAGTATAGTAAATTATGGTGTTTATCTATTATAGTTTTATTTATATTTTGCTTTGGTTTTGATACCCCCAAATTCGAAGCTATCTCTTTATAACCTTTCCTTTTCATAACCTATCATACTTTAATAAATCAGAGTCTATTTTCTGTAGGCTGTTGTTGAACCCAGTCAACGACGGGTATTTTTGCTATATATATATATATATATAAAATTATAAAATCAATAGTAGGTTCTCTGCAGTACAATGTAAACTACAATGCATTTCGGACTAAGTCACTGTAGGGAGATAAGTGAAGCTTCCTCCTGTGGCACTTTGGGGAGTCCCTTACTAGAGCAGGCAATTAATCGATTCGATTTAAAAATGGGTGATTTCACTGATTTCGATGTCAATAAAAATATTGGAGTGTGAAATATTCGTTGATCATCATTCATTCCTGGACAACGTCTGATCACCCTACTATTATGTATATACATATTTATATTCATAGAATTGCTGTTTTTTTTAGTCAGAATCTATCCATCTAGCATTTATTTTTGGGTGTCTAGTAATAGTATTTTTTAGCTCTTTACATCACATAGCTTCATGCCTTGTCTGGAGCGATTTTCATTAAAAAAAAAACAATTGAGTCATTATTTCATCATCAATTACATTGTGTTTTTATGAAAATCGCTCCAGGCAAGACATGAAGCCATTTGATCTAAGGAGCTAAAAAAAAATACTATTTCAAGACCAAAAAATGAGTACTAGATGGACAGAAAACAGCAATTTTTCATCCTTTGTTAGAAAAATCGCTCTTGGAATGTGAAGACTAAAAAACAAAATAAAGTAAGCTGGAGTTATGAGGTTGCCGAAGGTAAATCCAAGCCCTCTTCCTACTCTCATTAAATTTAATTAGCTAAGGTAATCGACTTTTGTAGGACAATAAACCTATTAACCTCAAATCGACTTATAAATGTGCCGTTATTGCTCAGCAGGAAATAAAGTTGTGAGAAATGACAATATAATACAATTTCTTTATGACGAACACAAAATACAATTTTGGTGACAATTTTCGTATGGATGAATCAATAAAAAAAACAAAATTCTGTTAATGAGTGGACAACACTCGCTCATATATATATATATATATATATATATATATATATATATATATATATATATATATATATATATATATATATGTGTGTGTGTGTGTGTGTGTGTGTGTGTGTGTGTGTGTGTGTGTGTGTGTGTGTGTGTATATATATAAGCCTGTTTATTATACAAACATTATTGGTTACATATTTGCATACATGTTTCGGTGGAGTCCCTATTTAAAGAGATCCACCTCATCAGACCAAAAAAGGAAACTTATTGAAACAAGAATCACAGTTCAATTCGTTTATAAAGAAATATCCAGGTGTGGATTATACTTTGACAGAAAAGAGTGGGGGTATATTTTATGAATGTGGACAGTAAAGGCTTTTGGGGGGAGGTATGATAAATAAAGAAAGTAGGGGCGAGAGGTGTGAAAAAGAGGGGAGTACGATTCGGCCTGGTTAAGCTATCACAGCGCGGGGTTGGTGGGGTATCGGTTTCATTTTAAACTAGACGGTTGTTACATTTTTCACTCTAACGTGTAGTTAGACAGATAAAAGTTCTTGTTTCTATATATAATATATTTTGTCAGTTTATATGCTTCGTTATAGAGATAGGTTTTCCATTATATATATATATATATATATATATATATATATATATATATATATATATATATATATATATATATATATAAGTTTCGTGGTTTAATTTTAAATTCTGAAAAAACAACATATAAAGGCATATATTCGATTTAAGAATTTATTGCTTGACAAAGAAATATATAGAAAGGGTTATTTTAATTTCCTTAATCCATGGATTTTCAACAATGGCTCAAATCATCAGAGGAAATGAAATGCAGTTAGCAAAATGTTCAGCTGCGAATGGATGCTATTTTGCTTTTCAGCACAATTATTGAAAATAGTTTTTGGGTGGTTGTGGATAATTATATGGAGAAATTTCCTCTGACAATATGAGCCATTGTTGAAAATCCATGGATTAAGGAAATTAAAATAACCCTTTCTATATATTCCTTTGGCAAGCAATAAATTCTTAAATCGAACATATGCCTCTATATATTGTTTTTTTTTTCAGAATTTAAAATTAAACCACGAAACTTATATATTGCTCTATTCTTAGATATTGAGCTTTTCCTTTTTGGCTAGGATCTCCTTGAAAGTATTACTTCAAGTAATATCTATCAGGATTTTCATCTGAATTCTATCAGTATCTTATCTCGCGTATATATATATATTTTTCCCGGGTGTTTGGAGGTGTGTGTTGAGCAAAAAAAAAAAGTGGTAGAAAAGTCCTGTCAAATCGTAGACTTTGCTGTTCCAACTATCCACATGGTGAATATCAAAGAAAAGGAGAAACGAAGCAAATACACAGAGATAGCCTGAGAGCTGAAAGGGATATGGAAAATGAAGAAAATCAAAATAATACCTGTAATAGTAGGAGCACTAGGAACAATCCTGAAAAACTTTGAAAAGAGAATGGGAGAAATTGGAATCAAAGGAATGACTGGAAAAATAGAACGAACAACAAAAATGAAAACATCTGAAATATTAAGAAAAACCCTTGAATGTGGAAACTAACACACAGGAGCAACAAGCGCGGGCCAGACAAACTGCTGCAAAGGCAAAATATGAAACACTACATGAAACCAAAAACATTGAAGCCGCATATCTATAAGTTCTTTAACCCAAACCCACCCCCATCCTCACTGTCCCCCACCCCCCAAAAAAGAGTGAGACCAAATAACCAAGTAGAGTCAAGGAGAAAGGAAAGACCGAGGAACTCACCAAGCCTTCGCTAGATAAGTGCGAAGAGAACTGGGACCTTGGGGAGGCTCATTGCCACTCAAATTCTAGTGAAGACCAATAGCCACTGCCAATGAGAAATCAATAGCAAGCAGCTGTTGCGATAATGCAAATTTATTTGCAAATGTTATCGAAAGAGGTAGAGAGTACTGGAAACTTGGGGAGATTTGTTGTCACTCAGCTTTCAGAGAACAGCACAGGCTGTGCTCAAGGAGAGATCCTTGATGACCGGTGTGAAAGCTCCTTGTGAGCCAATAATAATAATAGCCTATTTTATAATGGATATTTGGCATCTGTCTGTCTGAAATTGAATCTATATTATTGCATCTATTAATTGAACTATTGTACTATTCTTTAATGCTCAATCCAGTTTGAGTTTTGAATAATGTACTATTGTTCAGTACTCAATTCATATGGGGTAGTGAGTATCATGATACCATCCTCCCGGGGCATTATTCCTCCTTTTTTGGGGTGAGGGTGCTAATGTAGTATCTGTTCTTGTGTCGTGAGACTATTATCCATGATATTACCTATTTTCTGTGAGCGTGTGAAAGAAGGGGGAGTAGTGTTGTGTCTGTTCTTGTGAATCATCATCATCATCATCATAATCACCACCACCACCACAGACATTACCTTCTCCTTTTTCTTTACAGAGAATAGTGTATCCATTCTGTTGTCATGGGACTGTCCTCCCAGGCATTACTTCTTCCTTTTTTTAGAGAAAGGGTTAGTGTTGTATTAGCTTCAGGCACGGATAAAGAGTGAGGGAAATTGTTGACAGTGGTAGGTAGGCGAGTATATTTTGCTAGTGATAATAACATATTTAAAGACGAGTTGACGAGTGTCTGTTGATTTTTTTTTTCTCTGAATTAAAAAAAAAATTAATGTTCATGTTCTTGTTTTTAATAGTTTCTTCTGTGAATTGGTATACTGGGCATATTGCTGCTGCTGCTGCTGCTGCTTCTAGAATGCGCTAAAAATAACTGAGTTAAATTATCTTCTAGCACGTGAAATAAATTTCGTGGCTTAACCACAATCACTTTCCCATATTGTAAATAATACAATAGTATCGTGTGTCTGAATTGCTTCACTAAGTTAGAGCCATATCGGGACGAGACTCAAATTCAAAACATAAAAAAAAAAAAAACGAAAGGTCAAAGTAACCTTTGATCAGCACAGGTACTTGGGAGCTTACTGCTGTGCTCCAAACACAGGCCTCAAACCAAGAGATTAGTATTGGTGTAAATAAAGTTTAATTAAAACACATATTTGATGTTTACATTAGATTAAAGTTTGCTGAATTTGGGAAAGATAGCTGTACTTTTTTTTTTTACTACGTCCGAATAATTTCATATTCAAATAAATCTACATGTTAATATATTTTTAATGACAAGAACCAGATAATTATCCAGTTTTAGTGAATGTATTTTAGCATTTTTAGTCATAAATTATATTATATGGTATCTGACAACAAGACGACAGTCTTTTGTAGAAAGAGCCTCGCCACTAACGAAAAGAAAAAAAATGAATTCCGTAAAAAAAGGTCTGCCAGTCATGCAATACGTGTACACGCACTTGACTCGCTTGTGTGAGTTCTGTTTAGGCATGGTTCAGGTTAGGGTTATGCTGTGCAGGAAGCAGAATAAACACGACTGTGGAAAGCATTGCAAAATTATGAGAAGCTATCCGTTTGAGTTTATGTGAGACAGAAATATTAGAGTATTTTAGACCCGTGCTAGAGGTCACAAATGAAAGAAACCACAAGTAATGTAAAGTGTATAAATATAATATGTATTTATCATAAAGAATACAGGAGCCACTAAAGTGGTATGAGAGGAACGTGTTTATAGCATGCGGTTAAACATGGTATGAATGTCTCTGAAATCAATGGTATTTATAGAACTGGTTGATTCCACTTAGTTATCAAATAGGAGTGATTTGTACCCCACAACTAGAGTAACGATCTTTTTGCACAAACACTCACTGATTTTTTTTTTTTTTTACAAGGTGGTCACCACTTATCAAGGCCCGGAAGCCACTCATGGATAAGGGTTATTGTAAGTACAGTACGTTAGTGTGGATATTTTAGAGTGTTTACTTAAGGGGGCGGTTCATCAGGAATTTGTTTACATTGGACTTGAACACATCCAAGTTGTAGTCAGGAGGGAAGCAGGCAGATGGAACAGAGTTCCACAGGCGTGCAGTTCTAAGAAAGAAGCTTTGTTCATGGAATCTACGTTTTGATTTAGGCATAGATAAAGATTGGGGAAAGTTTTTGACAGTGGATTCAGCTAGACGGGTGTTTTTTGTAAAAGATTGGCGAGGGGGGACCAGAGATTGGAGTTCAGACGAGCACCTGCCATGGAAATAACGATAAAACAAAGATAGGCTTGCAACGTCTCTTCTGTGGGAGAGAGGTTGCAGGGAAAAGAAAAGGGCATCCACCACTAAGCCACGAAGTCTATTTTGTACTCTGTCAAGGCAGGATAGGCTGTTTTTAGCAGCTCCTGCCCAGATATGGCAGCAGTATTCCATCCTTGGGCGTACTTGTCTTTTATATAGATAGAGAATTGCATCAGTAGTGAGATATCTTCTGGAGCGGTAGAAGGATCCCACCATCTTTCCAGCAACCTTGGAAACAGAGTTAATGTACGTGTTCCATTTCAGATCAGGAGTGAATGTCAAGCCCAGAAGCTTGTCAAAACATGGAGTTTCTGCTAGACGAGAGCCACCCATTTCAATTGATTCCAGATGGGGATCAGAGCGTTGATGACGTAACAATAGGAGTTTGGTTTCAGATGCATTAAAGGTAACCAGCCACGTCTTCCCCCACTGAACCACTCGTTCGAGATCAGAGGAGAGAGAATCAGAGAGAGCTTTGTCATTTACAGCCTTTGATGTGTTGCTGTAAATGGTCGTGTTATCAGCATAGATGTCAACAAATGATTTAAGTATGTGTTTAGGGAGATCATTGATGTAGATCAGGAAGAGAGTTGGGCTCAGGATGGACCCCTGAGGGTCTCCAGCATTAATACTGCAGGCCTCTGATTTTTGTCCATCAACCACTACTCTTATGAGCCTATCAGAGAGAAATGATTTCATGATAGAGAGAATATTTCCAGTTATACCGTAGCTGGAGATCTTGTGAAGTAGGCCTTTATGCCATACCTTGTCGAAGGCCTTTGATATGTCAAGAGCAATTGCCCTGGAAAGGATGCCTTTGTCAAGAGATTCACTAATCCTATGAGATATAACCATAAGCACATCTGCGGTAGATCTTGCAGAATGGAAACCATATTGCGTGTCACTAAGAAGGTTATTTCTGCTGAGGTGGTTGACTATTTCTTTATTTAATATGGATTCCAGCAACTTACTCATAACACACAGGAGACTTATTGGTCTGTACTGAGAGGGAGATGACTTATCACCTGAATTCTTAAATACAGGGCAAACTGATGAGGTTTTCCAGAGTGTTGGAAAACACTTCTCCTTAAGGCAACGTTTAAACAGTTTCGTAAGTATGGGAGCAAGTTCTGATTGAAGCTTTTTTAACACTATAATTGGGATGCCGTCAGGGCCAGTAGCTTTACTGGAATCAAGGTTCTTGTATGAATAGATTCCATCCATGGCGATACGATACTTATACCAGGCCTGGCTAACATATCACTGAGATGGCGGAACTGTGATATCCAACATTACGGCTAAATAATAATCTATCTATTCTATTATTCTACATATATTCTATGTATAGAAGTGAGAATGTGTGTGTATGAGGACAACTCTCAACCTATATACTCAACAAATATTTGATCTACAGATTTAAAATTTAGTAATAGGGTATTCAGACATGTGGAAAATTTTTAATCAGTTTTCATCCAGAAAAAAAGAACTGCTAAAGGGTCAAAATTGAAAAATTCATACTGGGGGAGGGCCATCAGATTTTTATCTGTTTGTCAACTGTTTCACGAATGTGCATGCATGAATCGTCCGCATGACAGCTTCCTTATATAAAGAACTAGCGGGGGTACCCGGCGTTGCCTGAGTGTTTGTTTCCGGGACGGGGGGGGGGAGTTTTAAAAAATGTTATGGTAGGTAAGTAGGAAGGATCAAACCCGGAGTCATGAGTAAAAGTAGGAAAATAAAGTGTGAAAAAAAAAACAACACCTGCAACGTTAACAGTTCGGCCACCAAGAAAAGGCCATTCCAGTTGTTTAGGAAAAAACAAAACAAAAAAAAAAACGACTACGGTAGGTCGGCGCGAACGTGAAAATATAATGTGAATTTTCCAGCACGCTAACCACTACGCCACAGAGCATGCAGCTTAGTTTAGTGATTTTAAATAACTTCACATGAAAGAACTACAAAGCCAAACCGGTGTTCTCTTCTCAACTGTTCCTAGTGAACGATCCCCAAACGGTGTTAAGTGGTGGCAGGGGGAGGAGGAATTTATTAGAGAGAAAATATTTTACCACTTCCATTGATCTTAACCGATTTTGGCCGTGACTTCTCAGCAGAAAAAGTATAGAAATCTAAGATTATCGAATAATTTGAGAAATAATAAGCCTATAACACACCTCAGATATTGTTCTGCCGTTTGTGCATATTATATTTGCATGAAATATCTTGATTTTTAATCCTATTAAGGTCAAAATCCGACGGGAAAAAATGAGTTCATTTTATTTATATAGAAGATAAATAGGTTCGAAAACATTTTTTCAAGACCGTGGCAGGCTGGCCTAATGATTATCTTACTTGACTCACTGTCTTTAGGTTTTAGTTTCGATCTCAGCTCGAGTGTTTTTTTTTTTTTACTTACAAAAAGTGAATTGTTTGAAAAAAAAACAAAAAAAACATAATACTCGCATGCACATGTTTAAGTTTCTTTACGGTTTTTTTATTTAATTTTTTTTAAGACATTTAACGCTATGTTTAATACCAGGCAACCCTGGGTACATCTGCTAACAACTGATAAATGTTTTAATAAGGAATTTCTTAGCACTGCCTAATAATTAGTTAATTAGCATTTATACATATTATTGGCAAGCAGCTTACAATTATTGATTTTCCCATAAAATCAGATGTAAACGGAAAGGACAAAAATATAGAAAAATTAAATACACAAAAATTCATTTTATTCGCAATGAATCATGTACATTTTATATATTTGAAAAATATCATATGTCAATTTGTTTATATTTACAAATTGATTATAATATATATATATATATATATATATATATATATATATATATATATAATTATATATATATATATAATCATTCACATGCAGTACTGTTTCACTGTTTCACAGCTCTTCAGTGCGGCTAGACAAGCAACTACCTCAAGCCAGGATCGAAACCCGATCACCCAAATACCTAAGCTCAATTTTTTTACACAAAAAGCATCGCTTCATACACTAATGGTAATTTGCATATCACTTCCCAAATGCTTAACCTAAGATAGGGAGCATTACACACACACACACACACACACACACACACACACACACACACACACACACATACATTATATCAATTTGTAGACATAAAACAGTTGTTTATTTTTACAAATTGATTATAATATATATATATATATATATATATATATATATATATATATATATATATAATTTGAGGTTGCTATTTTCCAAAGCTAGGGTAATCAGTGAAATATAACAAGGTTTATTAAAGAGTGCTCAATACAGAAGTAGAGCAAGTTATATTTTAGATTTATCTTTACATAAGCAGTAGTTTGTTGCTACACAGTCATGAGCATGTTTCGGTCTACTAGTATTTACTAACTAGAGACTTCATCAGGAAACAACCCTCATTTTCGAAAACGGCATTCTAAATGGCTATTTAAACATGCTCATGACTGTGTAGCAACAAACTACTGCTTATGTAAAGACAAATCTAAAATATATATATATATATATATATATATATATATATATATATATATATGGCAAGACCCCGGACGACACCAGATGGTCTTGCTTGTCAAATAGAGGAAGAAAGGGCAGAAGAGGGGTGTTGATGTTTGATTGGGACAAAACAGAAATGTCTATGGGATTTTGACAAGAAAAGAGAAAAAAAACAAATAATAATTGTTTTTATCTCATTGTTGTTATATATCTGTTAACATGAAAGGTTGTTTCTAAAACCTCTGTTGAGAGGTATGAAGAAATCCAGAGATCCTTAGCTGATTAAGGCTGACAACTTAGAATGGAGGTCAAGGGTAAAGGTCGCCACCAAGCATTGTTCGACCAGGGGTGACTAATCACTCCTAATTTGATAATAAGTAAACACCTCAGTGCAAATGATGGTTAAAGTTGGTAGAGATAAGTTCGAGAGGAGGAGTAGAAATTAGGGGAACAGAGAGAGAGGGAGGAAATTCAAAAGAAAGAAAAGAAAAAGGAAGTACAAATTAATAGGAAAATAGAAGAGAGGGAGAGGAAAAGAAAAAGAAAGAATAACTCCAAAAAGGTAGAGGGAGGAATTACTGATTTGATAAAAACGAGACACTTGGCTAATCGGCGTCTTCTTTTCGCCCTGGCCAGCGGAAGCTTGTGGTGATAAAACAACTGAGGGAAGAGGCCCCTCTGAAAACTAGCCGAGATCATCACCAGTAGAAGAGAAAAAGGCACCTGCATCTAGAATCATTGCTTGAAATTAGCGAAAAAAAATAGTGATTTTAATAACCTGAGTTTTCCTTTCTGCACGACATGTATGCTGAATTTATTGTCAATAATGTAAATTGTGATACAGAGAACTTCCCTGGCGTTGTTGATCATTAATACTTGCAACTTGTGAAGAATGACCCATTGATTTCAGCATTCAGGACCCTGATCTTCAAGCCGCAACAGCGAGAGACGCCTACTTGCCAGTTCCAATGCCTGTGAGAGAATCCGACCACAGAACGTGACGTAGATGATCACCTAGTCGCATCCAGGTATTGCCGGACTTGGAGTTGTGAGCGCTGTAAACCCTGAGTATCAGCAGGCTGATTTTCGATGGTCTGAGAGAGAGGGTGCATGTTGAGGGGTCCAATACTCGACAGAGTAGAGCTGTGGCCACACGCACTTAGGGTTAGTGCATGTTACCTTATATCGTGCGTGCACAGCCTGTGGGTTCTGTAGGGGTTACATATATATATATATATATATATATATATATATATATATATATATATATATATATATATATATATTGTAATCAATTTGTAAATATGAATAAATTGACATGCTCTTGTTCCGTCAACCAGAAGAGAGTGACTTATAACTAAATTTTACCGAGTACTTTATCTGTTGACAATTCTAGTATGAATTTTGGGAGCCTTAAACCTATTCTAGTTTTTAGAGGTACACTCTTATTACTTATCAATGTAGATCACTACTTATTGCGATAGATTAATATATATATATATATATATAATCAATTCGTAAATATAAACAAATTTACCTGATTTTTTCATATATATATATATATATATATATATATATATATATATATATATATATATATATATATATATACCCTCTCTCTCAGACTCTTGAAAATCAGCTGATGGTACCCAAGACATTTTTATTTTGAATTTTGAAATTACTACTATATATTGGGTACAATATAAGAATCAATAGAGAATTGGCTTCATGATAATAAATACGAAATCTGCATGAATCAAAATATCATATTTAAAAGCGCATTTAATGCTTAGTACATGGATATAATAATGAGTTAAACCATTACGTGTATCTTCAATGGCTGAAGTAGTTTCTCTTGTTAATCATTCACTTTTTTCCTTTGCTTACTTGCCATTTTTTTTATTTATTTATTTATTTATTTTTTTTGTCATTTTTACAAAATAACAACAGTTTCCAGTATTTAAATCTGGTATCGCATTTTTTCAGTGGATCAGTTTTCTTAATGTCGCCATAATTTTTTTGTGACATTCGTCATTTTCACAAATAATGGATTACCGTTATCTAAATCAATGCTACGACGTAGTATTGATTTAGATAAATTGTTTTAAACGTAATACATACGGTATAATCACATTGACACACCGGTTCCCATTAGATTACCAAAGTCAAACAATGTTGAGCCTAGTCAGTACTAAAATGAGTGAACATTCGGAAATACTAGGTGTTGTATATGCTTTCCGCTTATCTCGACATGGTTTCCAGCTGTCTATCATTCTCTTTCCAATGCTGATTCAGGAGAGGTGTGGTTGTAGATTGCGCAACCCTTGTCTCACATTTACGCAGCTGCCCTTACAGGGGGTATCCGTCGTCTCTTGAGACTGACAAAACAATGTGATATAAATAAAATGAACAGTTCTTGGATTATCATCTCCATTTCATAATGGATAAAATTTAATTGCTGCTGTAGTTTAATCACACACACACACACACACACACACACACACACACACACACACACACACACAAATAACTTTTAAATAGAAAACTTTTTGTCTCTCAACAGGTTTATAGTAAACTGCCGCATCAGTTGGTTTTGATAATTTAACAAATCAAGTTATTTCCATGTTTGTAAAGACCTCTTATGACTTTCAAATCTTTTAATATATTTTTGCCTTCAGAATAAAATAGGTAATTCTAGAAAAGGTTTCAATAATCCAATTATTCCGAATATGTTTTTATAGAAAAGTGGACAGTCAAAAATTAAGTGAACGCTATTTTAGTTATCCAAGTCCATAAATTCATAAACGGTATCAAGATTTTTGTAGAAAAGATTGGTCGGTCTTGTCGTCACATACAATCGCAATTATTTGAATATATAATTGTTTAATTATCACTGGTCAGCAAATTTGTTGTCTGCGTTTTTTTTTTTCAGCTAATTAAGGGTAAATCTGATGTGCTGAATTCAGAAATCACATTGGTTTTGCTCAGTCAGGTCAAGTTTTTGAGATATGACCACATGTTGTTTTTTACGTTTTTGTTCACATGTACACACGTGTGGAACATTTTAGAAGAAGCTGGGGGGGGGGGGTAAGATGCCGTGAGGAATACGTTTTTTTTTTCTTATTGATTGGGTTAACTTTTAAAAATGTTTGATCGTCCGGCTTTTCATTTAATTTTTTTTTTTTTTTTTTAAATTTTAATTTGTTGCATGTGAAATCTGGCAATTCTGTTTGTTTATTATCATGGCAACGTTTTCATTAATGCTTTTGCTTTTTGTGTGTATTCTTATCTTCTTTGTAAGTTAATTGATAACTATTTGTACCTATTTTTGTTTTGCAGGTGAATGAGATGTATTCATTCAGAAGATCGTGCAGAAATAAGGTCGACGTGTTCTGCTATATATGTGGAAACTACTTGCTCCTAATAGGAAACCAGTTACAAGTTTCATAAAGTGTGCTTACCATTTTTATTTTGGTATTAAACTTGGTGACCAGGATAAAGTTTGGGCACCACAGATTGTGTGCAAGGCATGTACCGAAACTCTGCGTGGGTGGACCAATGACAAGAGGAGTTTGAACTTTGGAATTCCCTTAGTTTGGAAGGAGCCGACAAACCATGTCACTGACTGCTACTTCTGCGCTGTTGATTTGACTGGGATTAACATAAAGAACCGGGGCAGCCTTAAGTATCCTGATATTTAATCAGTACGTCGTCATATAGTTTATTGTGATGAAATTCCAGTGCCTATATTCATAGAACTTCCGGACATTAGTGATGAAGATACCTCCAGCTCTAAAAGACATGATGATGATGATGAAGAAGAAGAAGTGGTTTTTTTAAGATGATACTCCACATCCATTTTCCCAAAAGGAGTTGAATGATCTAGGTTGCGACATCAGCTTGGCAAAGAACTCTGCTGAACTGTTGGCATCCAGATTGAAGGCAAAAAAATCTCCTCTCTGACAGTGCTAGCATCGCCTTCTTCCGCAACAGGCATAGAGAATACCTCCGTTTTTTTCTCTGAAGAAAAGGATTTGGTGTACTGTGCAGATATTGCACAGCCTCTGCTCAAGCTTGGGGTGCCACAGTACGAACTCAAAGATTGGAGACTGTTCATTGACAGCAGTAAGTGATCACTGAAATGTGTTCTGTTACACAACAACAAGTTTGCCCCCTGTACCCATCGCTCACTCGACTACACTGAAAAAGAAGTATAAAGCGGTGAAGTATGTGCTGTAGAAAATTGGTTATGATCAGCATACGTGGTTTATTAGTGTTGACCTGGAGATGGTGAACTTTTTGTTGTACAACAGTTTGGCTTCACCAAGTATCCATGTTTTCTGTGCATGTGGGATAGTAGGAACCGTGCTCAGTATTACATGAAGAAGAACTGGCCTGTAAGGGAGGAACTGGTGCCGTGAAAAGAAAGGAACGTCATCAATGACCCTCTGGTGGACAGAGACAGAATACTCTTCTTACCGTTGCACATTAAGCTCGGCTTGATCAAACGGTTTACCAAGGCTCTCGACATGTATGCTGACTGCTTCACTAATTTGAGCCAGCCTTATTCAGGATTAACCATGGAGAAATTGAAAGCTGGCATCTTTGATGGTCCTCAGATCCGTCAGCTCATTAGAGATCCAGAGTTCGAAAACTCAATGAACAAAGTGGAACTGGAAGCACGGAAGACGTTCTGGAAATGAAGAACTTTCTTGGTAACAATAAGGCCAGATATTATGCAGAACTTGTCAACAACATGCTGACTACTTTCAGAAACCTGGGCTTCAACATGAGTATCAAGATGCACTACCTATTTTCACATATGGATCGGTTTTCTGAGAACCTGGGTTCAATTAGTGACGAGCAGGGGAGAGATTCCATCAGGACATGAAAGAAATGAAAACCAGGTATCAGGCTTGCTGGGACGCAGTCATGATGGCTGACTACTGTTGAACTCTGAAGAGATACCTCCCTGCCGCTAAACATCCGAGGAGTTCAAAGAAACGGAAGTTCAAGCCCTGAAGTTTGAACAATGGTTATGCAACATGCAATTTACGTTTGCTTACCTGTATCAATGTCCACCATTCAGTTTATAGTAATTGATTTTTCCATCAGGTAAGCAATATATATTGTTGGACAAACATTTTTTTTTTTCTTAAAAATCTGACTTAGGATGATGTAGGATGATGTGTATTGACAAAAATGAGCTGATAATGCCATAAAAATGTCATCAATTTTGTCGCAAGGTCTGTTTTGTTTTTTTCAATTCAACTTAGCATACAAACCTGACCTGATAGAGAGAAACGGATGCTATTTCCTGATTCAGCAGTGCAAAAATACCCTAAATCACTTAGAAATAACATAGAAATCTAGACAACATTCACAAAGTAAAAAATTGTTGTCCAGTGTTATATTAACAGCTAGCAGAGAAATCCGGTGTTGCCCGGGAACATAAAAAAAAACAAATAAGAAAGGATAAAAAAAAGTATGTGAAACATCTCATATCTCTCTACCTCTCTCAGTCCGTTTCTCTATCATTCTCTCTTTCTCCCTTTACTCGCTTTTCCGTATACCCCTTCTTTCACTTCCACCAAACCCATTCCAGTCTCTTGTTTGAATTTATTGAAAATAATAATAATAATAATGTAAGTCATTAATCTAGACTTTCAGTTTTAAAGTTAATGCTGTTTCCATATATTTCCAATCGACGCCGAGTTTTCTATTTTCCTCTCTTCTATTAATAATATAATGAAACATATTTATTTTAGTTCATTCCTGGATAACATTGTTTCTTTTGTTTTTTTTTGTTTTGTTTTGTTGTCTTCCCTTGCTCGGTCAAGCATATACTACATAGGAAATGTACTACTGTATTTTTTATGTATACTTGCTCAATCTAAGATACTGAGTATTGACTCTCGAGCAACGCCTTTTCTGGTATATAATAGTATAACAAAATACAGTAAAAATCGTTCTCTCGAGCAACGTAAAGTTAACAATTCTTACTATATGTAGGATTGCTCTATCTAGGCTATTGATAATTCCTGGGCAACGCAAAGTAAACTCACCTGCTTTATATAGGATATTGAGCACTTTGGATTAATTGAAACCACTTAACAAATATGATACTGTAGTATTACTATCATAACACTCAGACAACATCGAGTTAAAAGGAAGTGAAGTTCTTTCTCCCGGGCAATGCTGCGTGTATAAACACACCTGCTCTATCTAGGATGTTTAGCACTTTTGGATAACTGTTTACTACTTAGCAAATGTAATTCCATAATCTTATCGCTATTGTTCCCGTTTAGAGCTCTACTGAAACCACCAAAATAAAGTTAATTATGACTCCAGAGCACTACTGAGATAATCCTTTCCGAGTTTCTTGTCTCCTTCCTAGTCCGGACAGACATAAGAAACAATAAAGAAAGAAAATATCTGACCATTTTCGGAAAAAGTGTTAGTCGAATTAAGAAATGTACAATTTTTATTGTTTTATTAAATCACTTTAACTAATTACTGTTAATATGATTACATATATATATATGTATGTATATATATATATGTATATATATATATATATATATATATATATATATATATATATATATATATATATATATATATAATTATTTACTATAATAATTATTAAATATCTACAGGCACTAGTGTTTCATCCTTTCGGGAATCTTCAGTGCAGGGTGTCATGATTAACACCAGTCAATAGATTTGAACCCGGTGACAGAATCCATCTCTAGCTTCATTAGCAAGGACCGTATCCATTTGGCTACCGTTAACTGCATGAAGTAATGTTGAAATTTAAACATTTTATTTTCTTAAATGCTTTTTTTTACATCAGTCAGAGTATTCTAATCATTATGTGGTTAGATCACTCTGACACACACACACACACACACACACACACACACACATATATATATATATATATATATATATCTGTATATATATATATATATATATATATATATATATATATATATAGGGTGTCCCAATAAAATGTATACGCTCTTAAAATGACCATAAAACCAACATTTATTATAAGAAAAAAAGTTTCATACAGCAAAATACTGTAAAACAAATATAGAAAGCAGCTAATTATCGAAAGTATTCAAATTATTAGCCATTGTGGTCCAAGAACAGCTGACAACGCTCATTGATTGAACCGGAAACGTTCCTAATAAGTTCAATTGATATGTTGACACATTTTCTTTCAATGGTTGCTTTCAACTCATTCATTGTAGCTCGTTTTGTGGCGTAAACATTGTGTTAAGCATGCCCCCACCCAAAAAGAGGAAAGTCCAGTGTGGGGTCAAATCTGGTGAGCGTAGACAGTATTCAATACTTTCTCTTTGTCCTAACTATCTGTTTCACAGATAACTATCAAGATATGCTTTTATGTCAAGACGATAGTGAGGAAATGCTGTTGGAAGTGCCATTCTTTATTTCTAAACATCTCTTGGGAACGTAGCATAACATATTACAGTAGCAAGTTAAATTTAAAGAGTGTATACATTTTATTGGGACGCCTATATATATATATATATATATATATATATACACACACAGACGGCAAAAAGCAAGTTCGCACTTGTAATTTTTTTAAAAACTGCAAATTTAAGCTAAATTTAATGCAACTGTTTAAACAAACTATACCTCATTTGTTGGCCTTTTATTCTTCTATAGTTTTACATGTTCATATTTGAGTTTTAATTGAAATATTCTAGTGGTCACGTCAATTTAAAAAAATAACTTCAAATTGAGCAGGCAAAAAGAAAGTCTGCACAATGGAAAATTGTTATTTAAATGTAATTTTAGGACATTAATGCAACACAA
>NC_136487.1:126252682-126272682 GCF_053919585.1 Euprymna scolopes | reverse complement strand
ATGTTAACCTGTGATAAATTGAAAAGGTTAACTCCCGAACAGTTGCGTTTTTTTTTAAATTATGCTGAAAAAGAAACAAACACGGAAGTTTATTGAACGAAATAAAACGAGCTTATCTTTTACCAACAATCTTATTTCAGCAACATATTTCTTTTGATAACATCCCGTTTTTTTTTTTATCGAAGCAAATGATAATATAAAAGGCGCTATTATTTGGAAGCTAAACACTTCAATATATAAATACATGTGAAATGCGTCGGTACTTCGTCAGTGCCCGCTATTTTAATGGGCCTAAGTGGCTCCCACCAATAACTGTAGTTTATTTTTTATTTATTTTTTGTTTTTTACAGATGGAGTGGAGAGGGGGCATACTTCCACCGGAAAACGCCAATACACGGGCCCTGCTAGTTATTTATATTTTAGGAAATTGGATTATCTATATTAAACTGGTTTTTGCTTGACTCTGTATTTATATATTTATTTTTACTTGATTTTCAAGCCTTCAGACTGGATTACGACTGTTTAGTAAGAGCGTCATCCTTTCAGGCATTCTTCCTCCTTTGGGAGGAGAAGGTTGGTTTATTGCCAATCCTGTGACGCACCTATCAGGGAATGCCGACGAGTCCAATTGATATTATTTTTGTAACCACCCAGAGTGCCCGCGTGAGAGAGTTGGATTCCCCACGATAAACTGACGACAGCTGAAATATTATTTACTTGCATCCAACAACATTACGATCACGGCCTTTCATAAAAAGGCCTGTTTGATCGAAAATTACGTCACTTTGGATCAAGAAAGACACACCTTAAAGGTAGATGATGATGATGATGATGATGATGATGATGATGATGATTGTTGTTGTTGTTGTTGTTTTTTTTTTTTGTTTTTTTTGTTTTTTTTCCACACTAGCAGACTTCCACTTTGTAAACGACATGTACGGCGCTGCCCTTTGTTCCGTTCCGATCGCCTGTGGGGGGGGATGCCGACGGACCCAATTAATACTATTTTTTGTAACTATCCAGAGTGCTCGCTTGAGGGAGCTGGATTCTTCACGATAAACTGGCGACAGTTGGAAAAACAATTAAATATTAATTATTTGCACCCAACAACATTACGAGCACGACCTTCCATAGAAAGGCCTGTTTGATCGAAAATGACGTCACTCTGGATCAAGCAAGGCGTACCTAAAAGCAAGGACGTGCACAGCGGGGCTGGAGGTGCCCAATCACCTGCCCCTTTTACTCCTGTTTTAAAAGTGCTCTTTATTATAGGCCTGTGCCCTACCGAGACAGTGTTCATCATTACTCGATCAAGTATGAAATAATTTCAGACAGAAATGACCACCGTCATATGTTCGCGTGTAATGTGTACCAACAACTTCAAGGTCCTTATTTATCTGCTTCGCGTCAACCAATTAACTTCTATAACGTCAGCAGATAAACGCGATTAAATGACCAAGCCTTCTTAACAAAGGTCGTGTTACGGTCCAAAACCATTTGTTTGTTTGCCTTTTTTTTTCTTTTTCTTTTTTTTTTTTTTTGAAATTTTATGTGTTCTATATACCCACTCGTATTCGAAACAAGTTTACATTTTTCGCAACGTCTTGAAGAGACACACACACACACACACACACACACACACACACACACACACACACAAAATATTAGCGTGATATGCACGCATTTTGGGCGGGAGAGAAGAAAAAAAGATGAAAGAAAAAGTTTATATGCGGCCATGTTGCTTTCTTCTTTTTTTAGCCGGCATGATGGTGACCCAGCCTCTCTATCGCCCCAAACATAAGAAGAAGAGAACAATCAGTGCATTATTTCGCCGTTACTACAAATAGAATTGCATACATGTCTGTCTCTTCTTTTTTCTCTCCCCATTTCTTTCGATAGGAACTTATTATTCTTAAACAGTTGCTACTCCAAGTAATTACTGTTAAAAATGGTTTCTTTTTCCTTTCTTCTTTCTTGCCCTTCTTATTTCTCCTTTTTTTCTTTTCTATATATCTACTTCCATTTTCTATTCTATTTCTCCTTCTGTTTCTATCTTTTATCTCTATCTTCTCCCCCTTTTCTCTTCTTTTATCTTCCCTTTTCTCTATGTATTTTTCTTTTTCTCTCTTCTTTTATTTTCTCTTTTTCTTCTTCCCTCTTTATATATCTTTCCCTATCTCTCTCTCCTTCCCTTTCCCTTCTCTTTATTTTCTCTCTGTATATATTTTCTCTCTTCTTTAATTTTCTTTTCTCTTTTTCCTCCTCCCTCTATATTTCGCATTCCCCCCCCCCCCATTTTCCTTTCTATTTATTCTCCCCTCTCTATTTTTCCGTTTTTTTTCTTGTTCCTTCTCTCTCTATCGTTTCTATCTCTTCATCCCTTTTATGTTCCTTTTCTCCTTCCTCCGTTTCTTCTTCTTCTTCTTCTTCTTCTTCTTCTTCTTCTTCTTCTTCTTCTTCTTCTTCTATCTTAACCCTCTCGTTTCTTTCTAGCCCTCTCTCTATTTTGTCCGCTCTTTTCCTTCTTCCCTCTTTTTCTTGTTCCATCTTTCCTTTTCTTCTCCTTCCCCTCTCTCTCTACCTGCGCTCCCCCCTCTCTCTCTCTCTCTCTCTCTCTCTCTCTCTCTCTCTCTCTCTCTCTCTCTCTCTTGCATATTCACCGTAGTTCAACAGAGTTATACGGCGTCTTTAAAAAAATGGGTGAAAAAAATGTTTAAAAAGTTTATTATCGAAACTTCGGAATCGAGGTCGTATCTGATTTTTGGCGATTAATATTTTTTTAATGCCGATTATTGTTATTTTACTGTGCCTATCCGGCGTTACCTGGGAGTTTGTTTATTTTCATTGTTGTTTTGCATAATCACGTTGACACGCCGGTTTATGTTAGATAACTGAAGTTAAGCAACTTTGAGCCTGGCCAGTACCAGATAAGCAACCATTTGGGAATACCAGGCGCTAGCCTCTTGCTGTCTCGATTCTGTTCTGCGACTGGATCAGGTTGGTTAGAACGAGAGAGTGAAGCTGGTTCTGTACAACTCAGCTTCGCTTCAAACAAATTCCCAGTGCGTGTCATCCATCATCCCAAAAATGATCAGGTAGTCTTCTCGTTTCGACGGACGAACATTTTTCTAAATATTTTTTTTACTTGTCCGTACGTCCAATGTCACAAAAATACCATTACCATCGCAAACATAAATAAGAAACGAATTACCTCCCTTTATAGCTGCTCTTTATCAGTTAAAAATCATTAAAACCATTTCCTCTCCCAAAACTTTCAAAAAACAACAAAAACATGACTGCCTGTTTAAGGTTGCAACTAGGCTATTTTATTTTATAATTAAAAAAAAAAGCCAACAGAGAGGAGACATTATTTTTTTTTAATTCTAGTTTCTTTTTAAAATTAAAAAAATATATATGCACGTAAATTGACATATGTTCCTTTATAATTTAAACTAGCAGGCTGCTTGGCATTGCCCAGTCGTAAACTCCGCTTAAACATGATACTTTGCTAATGCAGATTTCGTATTTATTATTATTATATTATATTGGACCTAATATATATTAAAAAGTAAAAAAAAAAAAAATGTTTCGTGCGTCACCACTGAGAATCGAAACCCAAACGTTTAGCTTACGATTTACTTTTTCCTTTGATGTTAATGTCTGAGCTATGAAGACATGTTTGGTACAAGGGTAAAAATTAAAGCATGAACCAATAGCTATTACGTTACGTATGCATATTCATAATGCCGTCGTTCAATTTTCACCAGGCAAATTATCCTTTATATAATAGAAATGTGTCACCTAAGAAGAAAAATAAGCATTTGGATGAAATTACGAAAGCCAGAATTGGAAAGATGAGAAAAAAGAGTCTTAGAGTATAAAGGAGTTTTTATTGTCTTGAACAAGGAATAAGTTGCCATTTCCTTTTTTTAATGTGAAAAGAATTAGTAAACGATTTAAATAAATCAGTGGATGTAAATGTATATCCGTCGGAAGGACGAGGACCATCTGATTATCCTGGAAGTATGATGGATGACACGCGCTAAGTTATGAAGCAACGGTTGCATAATCACTAACCAATCCTCTCCTGAGTCGCCACTGCTTGATACCGGTAGCAAAAATCGATTGAAACAATGCCGATATAAGCGGAGAGCTTATACAGAACCTGGTATTCTCAAATAGTCACCCATTTTTAGTACTGACTAGGCTCAACGATGCTTTACTTAGGTGATTTAACGATAACCCATGTATCAGCGTGATTATACCGTATATAAATAAATAAGTAATATGGAAAGGGAGAAAACCCATGCAAACTCATCAACAGGAAGAGATGATTCAAAGCTGAGAATGACAACTTTTCGTTACAGGAAAAAAATACCTTTACAAATTTTACCAAGGAGTTCAAAATCGGAGACTGTAAGCCTTTTTCTGAAACAACTATAGTCAGGAGATTGAAAGACAACGATGTATCATCAAAACGATGTATAAAAAACTTTTTTCATCACTAAGGAATGTTATGCCTAGGATGAACTTTGTTGCTAACTATGACCCATTCTCGGTTTTACTATTGCTGTATGGTTTACAAGGGAGTAACCGCTTGTCAAGGCCCGAATGTCACTCGAGGATAAGGGTTAATGAATGTAAGGTGATAATGTAGTAATCGTTAATGGTGTAAATTAGGTAGAATTTGAATTATTTAAGGGGCGGCTAAACAAGAACTTGTTTACATTGGACTTGAAGGCTACCATATTATAATCGGCCGGGAAGCAGGCCAGTAGAACTCTAAGAAATAAGTTTTGCTCACATAATCTGCGTTTAGATAGAGAGTGGCGGAAATTGTTGATAGTGGTTGTAGCTAGTCGAGTGTTTTTGTGAAAGTTTGACAAGGGGGCACATACGAGCACTTACAGTGAAAATAATGATAGAGTAGAGACGTCACTACTGTGGGAAAGAGGTTACAGGAAAGAGAAAAGAGTATCACCAACTAGATTTTGCAGTCGGTTTTGAATTCTATCAAGGCAAGATAGGTAGGTCAAACAGCATCTGCCCACATGTAGGACACGAGAAATGACTCCTGTTGTATTTTTTTTTTTTTTTTCACTAAAAATCTTTGAAAAAAAAAATTATTCTCTTCAGATTTTTGTTGTGTGTTAATGTGTCGTGAGTAGTAAAACTCACGCTTTCTTCTCAAAATGATTTCAGTGGGATGAATCACGATTTTCTCATAAGTGATACTCCTGAATGGTGCCTTCGAAAATCAGGTAAGAACTTCAGTATTGATTGTCTTTGAACAACAGGTTTTATTTTATTTTTTAAACATTTTTTTTACTCTTATTCGCTTAAGCAAGGCATGCTGCCACTTGGACGTAAGAGGTTACTATTTGGGACCATGTCTACAGAAACACTATGTCGGGAGTTGAGCAGCGAGATGTCTGTTCACATTACATTCAAATTTCTGATTGTTAGTTCAGTCAGAAAAGCATGAGACCAGGAAGGAATTCCAAAGCCTAGCTTTTTCAGTGAAGAAACTGTCAAACTAGAAAGCTTTCGGCTTCTAGTGACCTCTACAGTGAATGGGGTGGGATTTGACTGCTTTTCAGGTTAGTCGTGGGTATTTGAGTCGGTGAGGGGGTCACAAGAGCTACGAGTTCATCAGAGCACGTTCCATTGATTTACTTGTAAAACGGGTACAGAGTAAACACGGAAATTGAGAAATTATAGTTTGCGATGCATTTTCTTCAGTTCATATTAGGGAGTTAATTCTGTGTGATATGAGCATCAACACCAAAGAAAAGATCTGTATTTTAGAACTAGGATTACTTTTCATAGTTCAAAAGTTGTCTACTTTATTTTCCTGTGAAAAATGTCTTGCTTCGACTCACACTGCAAAATTAACCAAAAGCAGTTGAATGATATCTCGGTGCTTGTGAAGTATACCGGGTTTTCGAACAGATGCATTTCAGGTGAAAACATAATTACATACTTACGTATCATGTTAAAATTAGTATAAATTCCCAAATTTACGAAAAATGATCGAGTAGAAAATAATAGCATGTAAAGATAGAATTCATCGAGTTATCAAGTTTTATTGTGTGTTTTCATGTTGAAAAGTTGTGCGACTAATTCTCTATGACAAAGTGACTTATCCCCTTGCTTACCTTTAAATCTGCCATTGGAAAAATAGAGAATGTTCGACCGCTAGTCTCTATGATTTTTCCGAAAAACAGATCTGGATAATTCTTCTTAGTTTTTGGAATATATACTATTTTCGACATGGCACGTTATTACTTAATAATGTCTTTACCCGAAATACATTCGTTCGAAATTAGTGATGGGAGGATTCCAATATTTTTACCAGTTGCGATACAATGAGCGTTTCTGTTCTAAATTGCTCATTCTGATACACTTCTGGATTCCGATTCCTTTTAAATCCGTAAATATTTAGCTATAGAGTTGTTTATATTTTTAATTCTCAGATTACCGTAAAACCCCATGTAAAATGTGCACATTTAAAACAAAATAAATATTAGGTTGACAAAAAAGTTCTTGCGGAATTTTTAATTTTGATTCCAAATGATGTATTTTAAAATAAATATTCGTTATAATACCTTCACTTTATATATCATTTTAAAGAGCGTTTTTCGCTCTATCTAACCGTTTAAATTACAATCGTTTTAAAACAATTATGTCTTCTTTTCAGAAGGTTGAATACAAGATGGAAAAAAGCAAATTCGCACAATTTTCTTGTTTCAATTCAAACTAGGCCGAAAAGTTGCTGAAACAGCTTGCGATATCAATGAACATTTTTAGCCCAGGAACCACTACTGAACGCGCAACACAATGGTGATTTAAGAAATTTCATGCTGGCGACAAGAGCCTTGAAGGTGATGTGCGTAATGGTGAGCCAGCCATCAGATGTTGACCACGATTAATTAAAAGCCTTAGTCGAAGCCAATCCACGCACCACTGTTTGAGAACTTGCTTCTGAATTAGACGTAACGTATACGACGATTTCTAACCACTTGATTGGATTGGAAAGACAAAAGACTTGATAAATGGGTGTCATACGAATTGAACGACAACCAAAAGAAACGCCGTTATGAAGTGTTATCTTTCTTTCTTTTATGCAACAAGAACAACCCATTTCTCGAGCGGGTTGAGACTCGCGATGAAAAGTGGGTTCTTTATGATAATCGGTGACGCTCAACTCAGTGGTTAGACGCCGACGAATTCCACAACACTTATCGAAGCCAGAGTTGCAACAAAGGAACTGGCTGTTTGGTGGTCTGCGACCGGTCTCATCGATTACAGTTTTGTTTTAATGTAGGTGAAACCATTACAGTGGTAAAGTACTGTTAACAAATGGATGAAATACATAAGAAACGTTGACAACAACACCCAGCATTAGTCAACAGAAAAGGCCCACTTCTTCTCTACGACAATGCCCGACTGCACGTTGTTAAACCGGCTCTGCAAAAATTGAACGCATTGGTCTACGAAACTGCCTCTTTTCCAAACCTCACCTACCGACTACCACTTTTTCAAGCATCTCGACAACTTTCTGCGTGAGAAATGCTTAAAAAACTTAAGCGATATCTAAAACACCTTCAGCGACATTATCGCTACCAGTACGCAAGTTTTTTTTTTTTTACGTTACTGGCATAAATACACTTGTTTTACGTTAGCAAAAGTGTGTTTCGATCAATAATTTTTTGTTTAAACAAAGATATGTTCAACTGAATTTAAAAGTTAAAAACCGCAAGAACTTTCTTGTCAACCTGATATTTTTCATATTATGATTAGTAGAAAATCAATTTTTGAACAAAAACAAACAAGCAAAGACAATGAAAAATAATCGTTTTCGGTATCGAAAAATAGGTACAAATCTTTCCAATTCTGATACCGATTCTGATACCTCTAAAAGTTCCTATTTTTCAAATTTCTAATTCACATTAATCGTCCCAAAACTATTGCAAATCCGTCATACTGCACAAGCACCGATAACTCATTTCAGATAATGTTTTAGGCCGGACACAGTCTGGATCTTAAGCCGGTCAATAACCTGTGGAGCACATTTAAAAGAAAACTGGCCGATAGAAAATTTGCAAACAAAATGTCACTCTGAAAGTTCATAGAGAAAATATTGGTTAAATATCAATTTGCTAATGTATGCTTGTGTAATTTATTTTCCAAATAAACATTCAAAATTAATCAAGTTCATTTATTTATTTTAATAAGAGGATACTGTAGTTTGATTGAAACATTGCGTTGTATGTATATAAAGACAATTTATAGAAGGTAATACAATGCAAAGATGAAACGGATAGACAAAAACTGAAACAAATTAAGATATATAACGGTGAAATGAGTTTGCAGATAACCTTTTATTAAGGCAATATATATATGTGTGTGTGTGTGTATGTGTGTGTGTGTGTGTTATATTTTTTTACATTTTATACTTGGGTTGTGTTCTTATTTGCGTCAGTGTAATCAGATTGAAGTCCCGTATCGTATAATATTTCGGAAAAATTTCTCTCTCCCCCCCCCCAGGAGTGTTCCCGCTTGCATTCACGTATATCCATGATATATAAAATAATTCATTAGTAATTTATACTTACCCATGTAATCCGTGGTGGACTAGGCCGGGTATCACCTTGCCCGATGAGAAGTGGGTCTCTGATAAGACGGGCTCCCTGTATAAAATAAAAATGCAATGAAGAAACAACACACAGACAATTGTTTTCAGTAAAAAAAAAAGAAAAAAAGAAGTTCGATAAATAAATGCATAAAAATATTTGACAAATAAGTAATGGGACAAAGTAAAGGGACAAAACGGGATAGGAAATTGTACAATTCACTTTAATCCATATGAAAATTACACTGTAATAAATCCGTAATATATATATATTATCGTAGATTAAACGGACGTATCTAAAAAAATTATCCGTTCTTGTTTTCCTGTTCTAGTATTTTCTCTCGGTTTAATGGCCGCGAAAACAAAATGCCGATTGGCGGCTTTTCTACTTACTTTTATCAGATTATCGCCACGCTTAAAAAAAATCATTAAAACTAAGTTCAAATTACAGTCTACCGAATTCGTTTGAAAGCAAAAAACATTTTTTAAATAATTGTCGCATTACTTTAGTGATATGTTAAAAAAAAATGCTTAAAATTCATTTAATTTTCCTCTTTTAAATTTGTCCCGAACTAAATTTAAAAGTGCTTGTGCAGAATCTCCCCATAGATGTACATACCTGTCACATAAAAATATCGTATTCTAAAATCACGTAAATTGATTAAGCAGTTTTATTTTTATAAAGAAAATCATTCTTAAGCGAATTTGAGTTTTTCCAAAGTCTCTTCACTTCCCAAGTTATGAATTAATTTCTAAAATCTCGCAAGCTTAAATTATTTGGAGTTCTCTCCCTTGTTTTCAGCCAGCTTGAAGGATAGCGTCACGATATCGTCTCTGTTCACTTAGCCACAACATTTGATTTTCTTATTTAAACATATAAATGCATGATTGATTTACGTTTTCTTTTGTATTCGATATCTTATTTTGTCACAAGTATGTATCTTATAGATTTTTATTTATTTATTTATTTATTGATGCGGAGTAATTCTGAACAAGTACCGATTTAAAATAGCGTTTTCTTTCGAATGAGGCAAAAAGAAAAAGTGGCGAAATAGAAGTATAGTTAATCGATAGAAAATATAATATTTAAATTCCAGAAAGTCGATTTTAAAATTATTATATATAATAAAAATTTACGTACGTGTATCCGGCCCGTTTATATAATCTTGCATGCAAAATTTATGCTATAAACAAAAAAAGCGAAGGCTTAATTATAGTCATAATCATCATATCATCAAAAATTACGATTTAATCAGGCGTAAACAAAGCCAATTCGCCTCATCTCTTGAATATGAATATCCGCGGGCTTAGAACTAATTTAGATGATGCTGAATCATTTCTTCTAACAAACACTCCGGATATCTTGGCGCTAAGTGAAACTAACCTACACTCATCCATCCTCTCTAACCACTTTAACATGTCTGGTTATCTCTCACTTTGGCATAAGGTCTCAGACAGACACATGCACGGACTTGGAGTAACACTCTCCTTTTGACTAAAGAATTGAAACTAGAATCAGACGATCAGGCTTTTATGTGCTTTAGACTTAACATGCAACATAGCGTTAGCTACTTATATTTTCTCTACAGGTCTCCCTCGACCCAGAACTGTACCCTAATCAGCCAAGTCTCTGGCAGCATAAATACAGAACTCTCCCTAGCGCGCAAGTACATATATTTGGCGACTTTCATGTCCACCACAGTAATTGGCTTGGTTTCGCTAATTACACAGACGCAGCTGGTAGCATAACACGTAGCTTCTCTATATCTAATTCCCTATCACAGCCAGTTACTTTTCCGGCTCGTTTCCCAGATCGACAAAACCAACAAGCCTAACTTCTTGATCTATTTCTGACCACAGTTCCCGATGAATGTGTAACGAATGCCCATAGCCCATTCGGGAATGCTGAGCACACTGTGATAATGGTAGAACTCACTCTAAACTCTCGACACAAAGCTGAAAGCAACAAGCTATTATAAAAAAGGCTGGCTGGAAAGCCATCAGAGATCTCATCAGAGATGCCCCATGGGGAAATATATTTTCTATTCCGGCAGAACAGTGTGCAAATTACATCACCGAGTGGTTCAAAGCGGCTATTGAAGCACATGTTCCCACACAGAAGTTCTATAGCATATGCCCTTCTCACCAATGGTTGATTTTTACTTGCGCAGCTGCCATTGCTCAAAAGCAGCATGCATACCGCAGATTTATCCGACATAAGTCCAGTACAAACAAAAATTTATAGAAGCTAGAAGTAATTGCAAGAAAGAAATAGTGACGGCTAAGAGAGAATACGCCGAAACCACTAGAAAACGCATTGAAGTTCAGAAATTAGGAACCCCTGATGTCTGGAAAATCTACAACAGTGTAGTAAATAATGGGTAATCAACGATTCATTTACTATCCAACAATCGTGAGGTTGCTTGCACGGCAACTGAGAAGGCTAACATGCTTGTCAGTCGATTTTCCTCAAACTCTACATTGGACCCAGCAAACCATTCCCTCTCTGATTTTCCTCTGCGAACAGAAGCCACACTAGATGATCCGAAAAGCAACTCTTCTCAAGTGCACGATATCATAAAAAATGTTGACACCTCAAAAGCATGTAGACTAGATCTCATCCCGGCTGCGCTATTAAAAAATACTTCGCTGAGATTGCTCCAGTTCTCTCTAAACTCTTTAACAAATGTCTTAACGAATCTTGCTTTCCTGACAGCTGGAATATTGCTTCTGTTCAGTTTATAAAATCTCTGACGAAAGAACTAACCCATTAAATTATTGCCCCATTAGCCTCCTCCCGCTTTTCGCCAAAATATTGGAGTCTTTAATTAATTAAGCTATAGCCCTTCATCTTACAGCTGCTAAACTTCTGTTTGACCATCAATATAGATTTAGGCAACCCGTTTTATTGCAGATATTCTAACTGTAATCTCTGACCGTATACATCAAGCACTGGATAAGGCAGGGAAGGGGAGGGCAGTAGTCCTAGATATATCTAAGGCTTTTAACAGGATATGGCACGATGGTCTTCTCATCAAAATAAAATTATATGGTATTACTGGACGAATACTTAATATAATTAAATCCTTCTTAAATAAGAAAAGAATCCAGGTTGTCCTTGATGGTCGTACGTCAAAACAATATAATATAAATACGGGTGTGCCTCAGAGGTCGATCCTTGGAGCTTTATTATTCCTGATATTCATAAATGACTTCCCTGATAAAATTGTCTTTGAGATGAGTATATTTGCTGATAACACCACGATCTATGGCAGGCGCGAGAGGGAAAACAAATGAACACATATCTAAGGCAATGGCTGAAACCCTAGAGGAAGACCGGTATGTAGTGGAACGGGGTCAAAGATGGATGGTAATATTCAATGCTACCAAGACTAAGCTTCTTTCTTTTAATAATCACAAGAAACCTTCTCAACCACCAATAGCTATAGCTAATGATACATTACCTGAAAGTACTTCTTTGAAACTCCTCAGCTTAACTTTCACAGGGAACATGAGTTGGAACAAATACATAGAGGGCATTGTCGCGGTTGCTGCGAGGAAAGTGGGCTCTTTCTACCTTGCTAGAAAGTTACTTACGCCTGAAAGTATCCTGTACCTCTACAAAGCCACCATTCGCCCATGTATGGAGTATTGCTGTGACATTTGGTCTGGAGTATCTGCTACTAGTCTCTCACTCCTGTACAACGTTCAAAAGAGAGTTGTCAACCTAATAGGTCCCGAACTGTCAGCCAGGGTTCAGCTTCTCTCCCATCGACGAAATGTTACATCATCCTGTCTGTTTTACAAGTATTTTAATGGTATATGCTCCCACGAACTACAAGTCCTTGTACTTCCTCTACATATAGATATAAATACATTCGACAAACCCGAAAAGCAGCAAAATCCCACCCTTACACACTAGAGATCCCCAGATGCCAGGAAACCTTCTACTCTAATAGTTTCTTCCTACGCACTACTAGATTTCGGAATTCTCTTCCAGATTCCTGCTTCCCCGACTGTACTGACACGCAGAAGTTCAAGTGTAATGTAAACAAATATCTTGTTGCTCTACACTCTACATAGTACCTCTGCGAGTATTCCCAGATAGTAGGCCCCACTACATTAAAGTGGCCTTTTCGGGGTGAGAATGCAATAGAAAAAAATATCGTATGAATTTAACGATTCTATTGTTGGCATCGGTTTCCTCGATATTTGTATAATCAGAATTCTTTCTAGAAAGCCATCGGGTAGTTATGGGAGGGACTAAGAAAAGGTTACCAACATACTAAGTGTGTGCGATTTTTGTGGAACGAACTGGATTCGAACTTGGAACATCCAGGTCGTCAGTCCGTGTCGTTAACCACTAGACAACCGTCACCTCGTTTAATCTTAATAATACACGATAATAATAAAAAGAAAGGAAAAAATAATCACGTAAGAAAATTTTATTTTATGAGTAAATAAGAGAAGGCCTAAACTTAATTACTGATAATAATAAAAAAGGAAAATAGAGAATTTCTTTCACTTTGAAAAAGACAGAAAAATATTTCCTTGTTGTTGTTGTTGTTGTTCTTCTTCTTCTTCTTCTTCTTATTATTATTATTATTATTATTATTATTATTATTATTATTATAAGTAGTAGTGGTAGTTGTAGTAGCAATAGTATTTTAATGGCAGTAATTTAATTTGGGGTTTATTTTCCTATCGACTAATTTTATTTCTTATCAATTAGTTTTACCTTATTTTTCTCATCGATTAGTTTCAGTTCAATGGTTTCAAGTAATGAACGGGGATTAAATTGCGAAGCGACAGCGGGAGTGTAAAGCTAGTAAATGAATAATTTCAACGGAGTTAAAACTGGTGAAGTTAATATCGACATAGCGTGGTAACCTTGGTGTGTCCAGTCCGAAACCAAGTTCTTTTATGGATGCTGGCAAGCTTTTATGGGTCAGATTCTGTATCAGATTCTAGAAAGAATGGGAGAATTCTAAAGTCAACAATATAATCAAGCCAGTCGGTCAATTCGTCTAAAATGTGTCGTAAACAGTGGCTAAATTGTAAATGAACCACACGTTTTTGCTAGTGTAAATATTACCGAGGGAAACATTTAATAAATATCGATTACTAGCAGTTCCGCCCAGCTTTGCTCGGGCTCTATGTACTGTCCATAACTTTATGTTCATATGTATATATTAAAAAGTGTGAATATGTACGGTAATGCCTTTCTATATAATAGACTTCCTTAACTACCTTAGAGAAAAGTTGGTAGAGACCGTAGACGTCGAATTATTTTTTTAACTTTGACCTCAATTTTGGCCCCTTAATATTTATTGTTTTGGGCTCAAATTAAATTAAAATGTTTGACCCATGTCCAAGTACCCTACATCAAAAATTCAAGTATTTAGACCCAAAATTGGCGGAGGAGTTTGGTAGACTCTGCAAAGGTAAACTCTTTCAACCTTGACTTCTTGTCAGTGAAACGTTCGCCCAAAAACTGATTAAAAGGTTTGCTGCATGTCTGAATACCCTGTATAATTTCATATGTTTAGACCCAAAATTAACTGAATAGTTTGCTAGAGACTGCAAAGGTAAAACCTTTTGAAACTTTGACCCCTTGGAAGCCAAATTTTTGGCCAAAAACCGATTTAAAAGCTTGCCCTATGTCTGAATACTATTTATGTCAAATTTAACATGTTTAGACCAAAAATTGGCTGACTTATTTGTAAGAAATCGAAGAGATCAAATTTTGTTTAACTTTGACTCCAATAAACATTTACTGTTTTGGGCTCAAATCAAATTATAAAGTTAGATCCATGTCCAAGTAATCTATATCTAAAATTTCAAATGTTTAAATCCAAAATTGTCTGGGGAGTTTTGTAGAGTTCTCAAAGGCGAAATCGTTGAACTTTGACCCCTTACCAGCAAAATTTCTGGCTGAAACTCGATTAAAACTATTTTCCCAAATCTCAATACCCCGTATGTTAAATTTCGTGTCTGTAGACCGAAAATTGACAGAGTCATTTGGTAGGGAAATGTACACAGACAGACAGACACACAGACAACCGATGTTACCTCCGACTTTCAAGTCGGAGTCTTGTCGAACTCGGGAATATTGAACAATGAAACTTACACGAAATTTCGAACGGGAGTCTTTATTTAATCCATGTAGGTAGTATGCTCTTGTTCTGTCAGCCATGATCGGGTAAAAGTTTTAAATAATTTGCAATTGTGTCGGATAAAGTACTAGGCAAAATTCAGTTGTAAATGATACCATTCTCGATGTTAAAGATTCAATCCTCAGTGCGGTCAATATAAAGAATATAATTGTGAACGAATAGTTTAAGACCCAATCATGGCTGACAAAACAAGAGTATATTACCGTCGTGGGTTAAATAAAGGGTTCCGTTCGAAATTCCGTGCAGATTTCAGAGTTCGACAGAAGTATTCCCGAGTTCGAGAAGATACACATGCAGAAGGTTGGGGGTTACATCGACTAACAGTTGCGCGAATAACACTCTAAATTAAGAACAGTAATCCAGTTTTTGTATTAAAGTGGCAGCATTCTTGCAGTATACTTAACTACAAAAAATCGAATACAAACAAAATATTCAACAATTTTTTTTATAAAACACAGGAATAATTTTCTATCGACCTGTATCGGAACTGATTGTAAGTTTAATCATTTCTTAAAATGTTATTGTTACTTTGACTGCGTCATACACGAGTAAATGAAAATGGCGGTCAATTTTGTTGGGAGATAGTCGCTAATTTCAGGCTTTAAATGTAGTAACAAAAACTAACCATACCATTGAATGCTATCATTAGGGCCCCCTTTTTATTTTTACTCCAATTGAAATTTGTAATCGCCCATTCCGTCCCAAGTAAGGTGACAGATCGTTTGATTTGGCAGAGATATAAGTCACCTTTCAAAATTTTCAAAAGAGGTGTATTATAATAAAGCCTTCGAATCTGTATCACCGGTTTCGACAGGCAAATCAGCATATCTATCGTAGTTTAGTAATGGGGGGGGGGTCTTTTTATTAACCTCGATTTTCGTTGTATATATTATCATATATAATTATGCATAAAAACATTTTATATCTGAAACCTTCCTGTCGTTGGGTTTTAAGTAGGTTTACATAGCGTAAATTTTTTGGTGAATGTCGATGGATTTATACAGAGAAGCATGTACAGTATGAATACAAATGTTTTTTTATAGACTTGCGTTAATCAGCAATGTTATATCAAGTCTGTAAAACATTCTTTTATTAAACATTTTCCTCTGAAGAAAAGTCCAAACTTTTGGAATTCCATTAAATAGTTAGGAAATAATTAACTTTATCTTGTATTTCTTGTTGATTAACAATAAATTTTGTAAGGCATAATTTGCATCATTTTAACTCCCCTCATATATTGATGCTCTATCTCGAGTATTGAGCAATTTTTATCAAGATAAGATTAATCTATAAATATATATATTTATATTTAAAAATTTTAAATAATATATTACAATATCGGTGCATTTATGAAAATAAATAATAAATAAATAAATAAATAAATACAGAACAAAGAAAAACAAATTCTCTAAAAACAAAATGGCTTCTTAGCCTCAAGTCTAGATTATTTGAACATTTAACGCTTATAGTGGCCCAATGTCCTTGTTAAGCTGACGTGTCATGAGCCGCTGTAATCAGGTAGACACTTTTTTTCTCTCATTACTACAGACGATTTAAGGAGGAGAGCAAATAAAAATTGTAAAAGATGGCGGACTTATAGAAAGCTTTTCACATGTACTTAGCTGAATTTTACATATATATATATATATATATATATATATATATATATATATATATATATATATATATATATATATATATATATATATATATTATAAGCTCTATTTCCTGTTTGGTTTTATCGAGCTTTTACATCTGGCTGAGATAATTTTACAAATATTATTTCTTTAATATTTATAATATACTTTAATTTTACCATCTTGGATCATTTTGGTAAATTAATTGTAATTTATATATATATATATATATATATATATATATATATATATATATATATATATATATATATATATATATATATATATATGAGAAATTAAATTTAAACTATCTAAATGATAATTTACAACAAATGTATTATTCGACAAAGAATACAAGTTGAAAACTTTTTTTTTAATTTCCTTATTCCATGGGGTTTCCAATAATGACTCTTATCTTCGGAGAAAAATAGTTAGCAAAATGATATTCATAGGTAGACTATAACTTTTGCTGGTTAGCACTAATATTGAAAACTACAAAATATAAAAGAATTAATATTTGTATGAAAGTTGATGGCAATGCGGCCGATGGAAGCATACAGGATTCTTCTCTCTCGTCGAGAGGTCAATAATAGCCTTTTCACTTAGTATCTTTTCCAGTGGAAAAATCTTCTATCGCAATTTTAGGATGCCATCTTCACATTTTGAATTTACCTTTCAAATACTTGGATTATTACGATTTCTATTAAACGATTTCATGTGCATCTATATATCTGACTAATTAACATTTTCTTTGGGTTGTATCACACTTTAGAAGAAGAATGACCTACATTGACAATCTGCTAAAGGACACAGGATTGGAAAGTGTTCGGAATTTGCAAACTGCCACACCAGATCGAGAGAACTGGAGAAGTCGTGTATGTCTATATTTATATATATGCATATAAAAAGTACATATAGTCATATATAAATTTATATATATATATATATAGTCATATATAAATTTATATATATATATTCATAAGTATATACATATCTGTTTATATTTATATATCTATAAGTTTATATATTTATATAGATTCATATATATATTCATATATATATATATTTATATATACTCATATATATATGTATTTATATATACTCATACAGATATATATTATATATATATTCATATATATATATATATATATATATATATATATATATATATATATATATATATATATGAGGAAAATATATTCAGGAATTATGAATTGCTGAAGAGCAGGATTGGGGTAATTTCACGTCAAACTTATATAGCGACGTTATACCACTTTTTAAAACTAAGTCGATACATTTTAAAAGATAATATATTTAATTATCTGACTACGTGAAGTCAATATAATATCCTTATTTTTTTAATTTGAATTCAACATAAAACAATGGTGGAGGAATGCGGACTCTTTATGTTACAATCACATAACAGGTCGAACACATTGAGGACATTTCCAAGACTTCTTCGACAGTGCAAGAAAATTACTCACACGAAATAATATCTTTTATCTCTACAAAGCCACCATGCATGAAGTATAGTTTTAGTCAGGGCCTAAGGAGAAGTCTCTAATCTAATATGTCCCACACTATCGGCCAAGATCCTGTCACATCGCCGCAATGATTCATACTGGTCTTTGTTTTACAAGCACTTAAATGGAGTGTACTCTGATAGACTCGTAGCACTTGCGCCCCTCCCCTCGACACACAGATGGACTTATCCGACAACCAGCTAAATCCAAATTCTTCAATGTTGAGATCCGTAGATGCTGGAAAGCTTTCTACTCTCATAGTTTTTTTCCTTCGGGCTGCTAGCCTTTGGAATTCCGTCCCTGTTTCTTTCTTCCCAGACTGTACTAACCTACAAAAGTTTAAATGTAACGCGAACAGACATCTCGTTGCTCAACTCTTTACATAATCCTGATTAGTAACTGTTTTTCTTTTTTTTTTTCTTTTTTTTTTTGCGGTGAAATACAAAAGAAAAAAAAAGAAAATAATGATAAACACCGACCTAAAACATGAAAAAATCGATTAAAATAAAAGATGTTTTTATAATCCGAAAATTACGTCGCTATACGCTAAGCTATTTAATGTTCATACATACGTTATTACCTTCCACACACATTAAAAATGAGATTTAAAATGTATTAATGAGTCACCGCTTATCAAGGCTCAAAGGCCACTCGAGGATAAACGTTAATGGGTTTCTCAGATGGACGGCGAGAAATCAACCTTGAAAATTGATAACAGTGGTTGAAATTGAATAGAATTTGATTATTTTCATGGTCGGCTTAACAAGAATTTTCGAAACTTGGACTTGAAAACAACCACGTTGTAGTCAGCTGGGGAGCTGGCCTATGATACTAAGTTCCATAGACGAGTCGTTCTTGGAAAGAAACTTTGCTCATGGAAGTTATGTTTAGTTACACAGAAGAAAAATCTGATGCTGCTAAGGCAAAATATTTGTTGTTATTTTTTCTTTTTAATATGTTCTTTTTAATAAAAATCAATAGTACTTATTCAATTGTTATGTCAAAAATAGTAATATATCCAAAAATTACGAAAATTCATCGAGTAGAAATGTTATGTATAGTTAAAAGTAATTTTAACGGAAAGTTGGGGAAAATTGCATTTTTCAAAGATGTCTTAAAGTAGACCGTGAAGATTTCAAACACAGGGGACATAACCCAGAACACACATTTTAGATTATATCGTAATGGTATCTAAATTGTGTAGCGTATAGCGACAGACATTTTTTTTTTACAAAAAACACAATAGCAGTTGTCCTATTCGGTGAATTTTCGTAATTTTCAGATTTCAAAATGAAACGTAATATTATTTTTGCTTAAAATGACATGTTTGAAAAAATAATCGATTTATCGCCTCTCTCAACAAGCTCCAAATATTCTTACTTTAGGCATTTTAAAATGAATTGTTCCCAAATCATATTATGTCGTCTAGTCGACTAAAACCGTGCAGTTTTCAATGAATACGTTGTCAAAAGGTGACATTTGTTTTATTGATTTCAAAAATATTTAATTGGCAGTTATTTTCTACAGTTAGAAGACAGAATATTTATTGTTTTAAAAAGAATTAAATTGCATCGTTATTTAATATTGTATTTATTAATTTAAGAGATATTAAGCTGACAAAAAAGAAAAAAAGATCATCTTGTATAAGCATCCACATATTTTTTTACAAAACTTTTCCGATCTGTAAAATATTTCAAGTAATTTCGGGTATTTTACAAAATAGCTAACAAAATAATAATAAAAAAAGGGATGAACAAATAAATACATAAAAAAAACTTATCCAGGTATATAAAAGAGTAACTTAGCTTGCCTTTGGTAACATTTATTTGTTGTGTATTTATTTTTGCACCCCTTTTTCTATTTCTTTTGGTTGTTATTATAGGAAAATCACCGTAATTTCTTATTTAATTTCACAATCTCCCAAAACGGCTCAACTCCATACATGGTATCCCCGCAACTTATGTCCCCGATAGTAGCCACCTACATCAAAGTGGCACTTTGCCTTGTTTGGGGTGAAAATGGAATTAAA